>NC_053027.1:320300743-320318082 GCF_003073215.2 Triticum urartu | reverse complement strand
TCCAGCATAAGATAAAGCTTCTTGGCGAGAGTTCTCAAATAAGCCTTCGTGTCATTCCTCTTGTGGACCGCATACTCCAGCTTTTCGTTCAGGGTAATTTTGTCCTTCTTCAGACGAGTCGCCTCTCGGTTAGACTCGTTGTGATTAGCTCACTCATTAGGCACCCCAGGCTTTACACTTTATGCTTCCGGCTCGTATGTTGTGTGGAATTGTGAGCGGATAACAATTTCACACAGGAAACAGCTATGACCATGATTACGCCAAGCTATTTAGGTGAGACTATAGAATACTCAAGCTTGCATGCCTGCAGGTCGACTCTAGAGGATCAGACAAGAGCTCGAAGAAATGTTAAAAAAACAGTCGACATGCAGTTACCTTCCATACCAGCAGCTTCGTCTTGAGCTTTCTTCAGATTCTGCTGGGCCAACTCCAAGTCGAGGTTGAGTTGCCTCTGCTTCTCCTCAAGTTCAGCAAACTTGGAAATGAGAGTACAAGACTTCTGCAGAAGGGAAAAGACATGTCAATCAACAAGATCAAAGGTTGTTCACTTCCGAGTGGATAAAACTTAAAGAAGTTCGCTTAGACGCCAGCCGACCGCACACAGTCGACTGCGGTCTCGGGGGCTACACCCAGCGGGTGCACTTGGCGTGCCCCCGCTGATTCAGACCCCACTCAATCGGTCCGCCCGGATTGAGTATAAAAAAACACTATTCAGACCCCAGTCGACTGCCAGCAGTCGACTGCGGTCTCGGGGACTACACCCACTAGGTGCACTTAGCGTGCCCCCACCGGTTCAGATCCTACTCGACCGGTCCGCTTGAGTCGAGTGGAAGAAAAGAAAGGAAGGTAGAACTCGGACCCCAGTCGACTGCCAGCAGTCGACTGCGGTCTCGGGGACTACACCAAGTGGGTGCACTTAGCGTGCCCCCACCGGTTCAGACCCTACTCGCCCAGAGTGAGTGGAAGAATGCAAGTACCGAAGACAACACAACACCCACTGGGTGCACTGATTCGACGCAAACAACATGAGATTGTATAGAAGAAAACTTTTCAGGTAGCACATCCTGATAGAACAAGGGCAGTCAAAAAGTCTGCTTACCTGGACATTGGCCCAGAGAGCAGCGCTGGCGTCGTAGGCAGCCTGGCTATTCTCATGCACCGTCTTCATCCGCTCCATCATCACGTCAGCTTGTCGGATGGCTTCCGCAACCGCTTCTGACTGGTTGTCCGGAACGGGGTAGCTGGTGAAGAAGAGAGTAGACGACCCAGGTGCAGTAGCTTGGAGCTCCGAGGCGTGAGATGGGACGACTAAAGGAATCACCGGTACAGTCGACGGTGCGGGGAGCTCACTCGACAAGGGTACAACGAAGGTCACAGAGGCCCCGCCCGCGTCTTCAGATTGATAGACGGTTGGTGTTGTCGTTGGTCCCTGCTGAGACGCCTTACTAGCCGTCGCCTTTTTATTCTTTCTGGGCCTAAGAGCCACATCTTCATTGTCATCTGGGAGATCGATGACGTTGGGCGGAGCTGCGGAGAAGATCAGTCGACTCTAAAGTAAACCGCTAGAATTCAATCGACCGAGTAGCCAAGAGCAAGATCATAAGAGTTTTTACCTGGGTTGGAGGTGACCGCGTCTTCCATCTCCTCGTCTCGGTACTGGAGAGAAGAGGTTCCTGATGTAGCAGCACTGCAAAGACCCGCACCCAGTCGGTTATGTTCTGTTGTTCGAGTCGACACAAAAAAAACAAGTCAGATGATTACCCGGAGATGGTAGGGATGGTCACTTTGATCCTGGGCAGAGCTTTTGGCAGTTTGGAGGAGGTGGCTTTTGGTGCTTTTGGCGCTGGAGGCGGCACAACCTTGAGCTGCTTCGGAGCCTTCTCGATCGGCGCTGGGAAAGACGTCCTGGGACGCTTCGAAGACTGCCCAGTCGGCGCGGTCACCATGTCCGGAGTGCTCACCGGGTCGTGAGCGTGTTTGGGTCTCCTCTCGCTGCGAGGAGGTGAGTCGACCTCTTCGTCTTCAGTCGATTTGTCGCTCTCCTCGTCCTCCTCGGCATCCGAGCGCCACTCACCGCTCTCGCCCCCGCTCGCTCCTTCCTCGACGTCTTGCTCCTGCACTCCATTAGGCATCGAGTACATGTCAATGAGGGCCTGAAAAGACAACGATCAGAAGAAAGTCAGTCGACCATCAACAAGGTGTCAGATAGTGAATCGGAAAGATACTTGGTAAAACAGAATCATACCTGCTCCGGCTGGCGCGAGTGGTCGAATGGAATCACCCTCCTAGACCCCCGTGGGTTGTCTTTGTTGCTCGTGATTCCCATCAGCCACTTCTCCAAGATGTCCTCGCTGACGTCCTCCGGGTGGATCTGAGTGGAGTCATGTGTTTGAAAAGACCCCAGTGCGGTCGATAGCCCAAGAAATTTTCACACATTGACATGAAAGCAGCCAGATAGACTATGGTGTTTGGAGTGAAGTGGTGGAGCTGAGCCCCAAAGAAGTTCAAAAAGCCCTGAAAGAAAGGATGGGGAGGCAGAGAAAACCCGCGATCGATGTGGGTGGCGAGGAGAACGCACTCACCCTCCCTTGGCTGCGGCTCGGTCTCGTTCCTCGGGAGCCGCCCTGATTTGTGGGGGATTAGTCCCCCCTCCACCAGGTCGTCGAGGTCGTCCTGGCTGATCGTCAAGTGGATCCAGTTGCCCTGGATCCAGCCCGACGGCAGGCCGGATCTTGACGAGGATCCGCCCCGGCTGGTCCGCTTGCCCTTCGCCTTCGTGGTCGCCTTCTTCGCGCGCTCCAGCGCCACCATCTTATCTTTTCCCATGATGGCGAATTGAGTTCGAGCAAGGGTTCGACGACGAGAGTAGGAGCGAGCGTGGCGGAGAGGTCGAAGGAAGAAGAAAAGAGAATGGGAGCACACGGGGCAGAGACCCGGTCCGGTGCCTTTTATAAGGTCGCTCCCCGAGTGACTGACTGGTAGGCCCAGACGATCTAAACAAATCCCGCAACAGTCGCGCGTGCAGTACGTGGTGAAAAAGGTGGCACGGAGATCGATGAGACTTGCCTAATCTGCCCCGATTACCACAGCCCCGCCCTTCTGGCGCGCTTCCCGAAGTTCAAATCCCGCAAAATCCGCGGAGAGCAGAGCAACTTGTCAGACTGAAAACGTCCTCTACATTATCATTTGGAATTCTAAAGTGAAAATTCACTCGACAAAAACCAAGAATGGACCAAGGCTACTGAAGAAGAAGTTGGCATTGTTTCCTCAGTTGATGGCTCCAGAACAAGTTATACTCACAGCACGAAAAATGGGTCGGAAGTGTTCTCAGCTCCTTCCCCACTCAAACCCTGATCCATTCGGGGGCTAATGACGAAGCTATGTACCTAGGGTAGGGTCATGGATCTGTCCAAGATACCCTCCCCAAGGACATCTCTAAAAGAACCAGAAGCAGTCGAAGAGAGATCGTCATCCACTCGACCATGAAGTTATGTTCCGCTCGACAGCTTTGAAGACACTTGACCATGCGAACAACCACTCGACCACCATAATATGTGAAGCCACTCACTCCACAACGGTCAGGATTTAAGTCATAGCTTTAATAATCATTTATAGCACTTTACTCCGGACGTTACCAGTAACGCTCCTCCTTTATGAACATTGAACCCTGAGTAACGGAGGGGAGCTGGGGTCCTGGCGCACTCTATATAAGCCACCCCCTCCTCTGGGACAAGGGTTCACACCTTTTGTAATTCACACGCATATATCCAGTCGACCGCCTCCGGGCTCCGAGATGTAGGGCTGTTACTTCCTCCGAGAAGGGCCTGAACTCGTAAAACTTGCGTGTACAACTCCTCCATAGCTAGGATCTTGCCTCTACATTCCTACCCCCTATTCTACTGTCAGGCTTAGAACCACGACAGCCGGTGCATCGTTCAAACATCCTCTAATCGGTTCATGATCTCTTCGTTCTCATGTATCTAAATTCTCTCAAGTATCTTCATTCGTTTTCCAATTCTTCCCGGTGAATTGTGTCTTTGCTACTTTCATTTTCAATTCTTACGGTGGTTCATTCAAGATTTATCTTCTTTCATTATCATATGAATTCATTCGTTCTTTCCAATCCTACCGGTGGATCATTGAGGACTTTTCTCAAGCTTGCGCTATATCTCTCTTTAATCCTTTTCGACGAGAATAAGTAGTATGCCAAATCCATTGCTTGTAATAAATCTAAATTGGTGAAGGATACGCATAACATAATTCTTATTCTTCATTCACCGAGGTGATTCATCTTTCTCTCTGGAGTTGTTCGTCATATCACATTTCTCGGTTCGAGATCCTTCATCTTTTCTTTTCCAGAGTTCCAAGTTTTCCGCATTATCTCGTCGCGAAGCTTCATCTAAATCATTCCAAGGATTCACCTTGTGTTTTCAACTTCTCTTTCTTTTTATCATCCTTCTATTACTGGAGTTCTTTATGGAGACTCTACATGGTGGTTCGTCAAGGATTCTTTTCATTCTTCAATTGTTCTTCAAGATTTCTCTCGAAGTTAAGTTCCACCAAGCTATACTCAAAACTAAACATGGTGTTAAACACATGTCTTGTTTTGAGGAGTTCAAGCATTCTTCATCTTGCATTCCGAAGTGCAATTCTTTCTCTCTTGTCTTTTGAGGTGGTGGTATGTCACTCTTGACAATTTTCCCTTCGTGTGTCATGATTCAACAGTTGTCAAGAATGTGATAGTTAAACCCATCAATTTCTTCGAGCATGAGCTCTTCTCAATCCATCAATCACTTCGTTGGAGTTATCTTGGGTTATATTTCACCTAAAGCCTTCCCTAAGGAATGTTGCTTATTGTGGTGTCTATCAATGATCCAAGTTTTTCTCCTATCCTCTCAGCGAAAGGGGTTGTCATCTCCTTGTTGACCTCAATGCAATCTATTGTTTGCGTTAGTGGCAGAATTTCACCTCATAATTTTGAGATGTTTTCCATAAGCCCACTACAAGCTTATTTGTTTCGTGGTTGGTTTTCCAACAACTCCATTATAACCTTCTTGGAAGGGTGCCTTCCAAGCTCATTTGTGGCAGAAGTTGTCATTTTCTTCTCAATTCTTTCCTTTCCAACGACCCAACTTCTATTCTTTCGTTCCGGAGGCATTGTGATGTTTCTCTCTTCACCCATCATCCCATTTTTGTCAAAGATCATGTTCTTTCCTTTTGCTTATGCATTCAACCGGAGTGTCGGGTCCTTCACTCAAGTTCTCTCATCTTATCAAGTTTTGCCTCCCTTCTCAATCGGAGTGCCGTCTGAAATCTTTCTTACCACTTGTGCCATTATTTCAATAGTTCCGGAGGCAGTGTGTTGTTGATCTCATCAAGTATCCTCTCATCTTGTCAAGTTCATGTGGAATTCTTTCCATTTACAGTCGGAGTGCTGTCCAAATTATATCATTCTTATTCCTTCTCTATCTTGTTTTAACCAGAGTGTTGTGTCTATCATTCCTCTTCTAACCGGAGTCTCATCCAAGTGCTTTCGTTTTGCCAAGTTCATATGATATGCTTTCCATTTCCAATCGGAGTGTTGTCGTAATTGATCCTTATCGTTCCTTGTACATCTCATTTCAATCGGAGTGCTTGCATCTACCTCTTGTCCATTGTAACACTTTTTTATGTCTTTCAACCTACAAGGTTCTCGTAATGTTCCTTGTTCCTCTTTTATAACGGAGTGTTTTCAAGTTCAGACATCTTTGTTTGATTCCTTCTTTCAATTTGTTCAACCTCTCAAGGTTCGTGGTTTCATTCCTTTGTCCAAGAAGCAACATTGTTTTACCTCTTCCTCTTCCATTTTCTCCCCGGTTCCATCCTAGATCTCGGGACGAGATCTCTTGTAAGTGGAGGAGTGTTGTGACGCCCCAAGACCGGCGCTCCAGATGCCTTCCATGTTGTGCGTGTCAGCTGTGTTATTTATTTGGTTGTTGCCTTCATCATGTCATCATTTGCATTGCATCAGCACTCATTGTCGTCATTGTTTTAAAAACTTGCTTCTGCTCGTAGTTGTCGCGTCCCCCCTTTCTTTTGTTGACTGTTCCGAGACCAACCTTGTTCTCATTTTCCCTCTTGCCTAAACCGGAGTCTCTATACACAGTGCATCGACCCCTCGTGTGCGCGCCCGAAATTTCTCCAAACATCCCTCTAATATCTTCGGTTTATTATTTGATCTCTCGTAACCTTTTTATCTTGACCGTTCGGTGTAAATCAGAGGGTCCACACTTAGACCCATTTTTCTATATATAGACCAACCCCTACCCATACTAAACCCTATTTTCCAGGGATCCTACCCTAGCCGCCGCCGCAACCACCCACTGACCCAATCCCCCTCGGGATCTCCCCTGCCCAATCCACCGAACCAACCTCCTCCCCTCGATCCACGAGATCCACAGCTCCTCTGCCCGCGGCCCCGCGTTCCCGCTCCACGCTCGTGCCCGAGCAGGAGCACTCGGCATCATGTCCTCGCGCCACCAAGTCGTTGTTCCCATGTGCCGCTGGCGTCCGAACCTTCAGCGAGCAAGGTGAGCACCACCACGCCCTTCCCCCACAACTTGTCCTTCTGTCTCTCTCTCCCTTCGGTCTCTCATCTCTCACTGGTTGCTG
This sequence comes from Triticum urartu, assembly GCF_003073215.2. NCBI lineage: Eukaryota > Viridiplantae > Streptophyta > Magnoliopsida > Poales > Poaceae > Triticum > Triticum urartu. Next base: position 320,311,431 of record NC_053027.1, on the reverse strand, counting down.
CAGGGACTTGGAGCAGCCATGGCGCCTGAGCGCCTCAAGTTCATCACCCGCTATCCGGCCAGGGCCTCCACCGCCCGGATCCGTGCCCTACATCCATTCCCGTGCCATTCCCGACGTGTCCCTGCTGCGCCACCGTTCCCTCGCGGGGCTGCCAAGTTCCTCGACTCGCTGCCTCGTCGCCGCAGCAACAACAGCAGTTCGCCAATGTAACCACCCGAGACCGACGCTCCAGATGCCTTCCATTTATCTCGTTGTCGTTGTGTGTTTGAACTGTTTGTTGCCATGATCAGATGAGTGCCATTGTCATATTTTGCTTCTTGCATCATGTTTATCATTTGGTTATATTGCATTGCCATGCCCATCGTTGTCATGTTGCATTTGTGCCTCTTGTCATTTTACATTCTCATAATCATCATGTGCATTGTCATATTCATGCATGTTACATTGTTGGATGCTCCATGTATGATCATGCACCATCACCTCCTCCTTCCTTCTTGTTTCTTTCATTTTGGCAAGTGACCTTTTCCCCTCCTTCATAAATGTTCATTCTTTTCCTGATGCTAGTTCACCATGCCTAAACCCTCTCTGCCAATTTTCAGCTCATTTGAAGATGATTCGGTTGGGTTCAAAAAAGCGTCATTCAAACTTGGATTATTTTTCTACCTCTAAAAATTGCTAGAGCAATTTATTCAAATGGTGCATAAAACCAGGAGTTCATAGATATGTTTATATCTCTCGTATTCCTTCCCATAACCCCTGGCCTTTCTCTTAAATTCTGTTTATTTTGTTTATTTGAATAAACCAAAATTTAAAGAGAAGAGAATGGCTTACTTGGAGCCGAGGCCCAGCTCCCGCACAACGCCGTAGCCTACCATCGCCTCCCTTGGTAAAATCCTCCCCAGCGCCAGTTGTACACCCCGCCGGCCCCACTTGTCATCCTCTCCCCCTCACCTTTTTCTTCCACCTCCCTTACTCGCTCTCTCTCACGGTAAAACTTACAGGGGTGCCCGCACATGGCCTCGGTGGCAAGCCACGACGCCCGCACCCTTCCTTATAAACCCCGCAGCCTCCGCCCTAGGGTTCCCCCATCCTCTTCTTTCCCTCCTCCGCCGCCGCCAGGAAGTTGGCCACTCCCCACGCACCTGCTTCCCCCACCTCCAGGAGCCATGGCCGACGCGGCCACGAGCTCGTCGCCGACATAGGAGAGCCTCTGGGTCCCCACTTCTTCGTCTAGGTGCAAGAGGAGGACGCCCTGATGTCATTTGCGCGCACAGCCGAGCCCGAGGACTCCGTCCATGACTTCCCCTTCTTCCTCTGCTTCACGGACCCGAGCGCCTCCATCGATCATCGCGTCCTCCAGCCGTCTCCGGTCACCTGCGACCCTGTACGACTCCAGCATCACCCCCACGGTGACGATCCGCTCCTCTTAGCCTTCCTCTCCCGTGCGTTTCATTCCCGTAGACGTTGTCCAGACAATCAGGAACTCACGGTCGCCATGAGCGCCATGCCGTGAGTTCGAGTTCGTGTTTGTGCCGCTGCTTCTGCTTCATGATCCCACACACAACCTCCATGCTCGCGTCCTTGCCAGTTTCCTCGCATGCCCGCGCACCCGCCGCCTCACCGTGTTTTTCTTCCCTGCCACTGCGCGTGTCCGCATGCCCAAGCCGAGAAACGCTCGAGCTCGAGCGCCCCACATCCCTCCGCTTGCGCGCGCCAAATTCCCCTTCCATCCTGCATGCTCGCCACTGCTCAGCCGCCGTCGCATTTGCTCGCCGGCAACCATGGCCGAAGCGAGGCTCAGCCTTGCGCCAGCCCCGCCTTGCACATCCATGCCCGCACCCTCGCGTGTTGCTCCACCACACTGTAACACCCCGGATGTAATTTACCTTATCTGTACTCCAACTCTTGCCGTTTCCGGCACTAAGTTATTTCATTTCGTCGTTGTCGGGTTTTTGTCTCCTTGTGTTGTTGTCTTTGTCATGCATCTCTTATCATGTCATCATGTGCGTTGCATTGGCATACGTGTTCGTCTCATGCATGCGAGCATTTTCCCCGTTGTCCGTTTTGCATTCTGGTGCTCCTATGTCACCCGGTGCCCCTTTCTACCTCTTTTTGTGTGTGGGGGCTAAACATTTCCGGATTGGACCGAGACTTGCCATGCGGCCTTGGTTTACTACCGGTAGACCGCCTGTCAAGTTTCATGCCATTTGGACTTCGTTTGATACTCCAACGGTTAACCGAGGGACCGAAAAGGCCTCGTGTGTGTTGCAGCCCAACACCCTTCCAAACTGGCCCAAAACCCCTTCCATCATCTAGAGCGTTCGACCACGATCGCGTGGCCGCAAACTGCACCTCATTTGGACTCCCCTAGATCCCTCTACCTCTATAAATAGGTCCCTCCCCGAAATTTCGGATCTCTTCCAACCCTAGACCTAGTCTTCCTCCACCTCCAGCCGCCGGACACGTCCGATCGGGCCGGACGTGTCCGCCCCTCTTCCCCCTTCAATCGCCGGACGCCACATGTCCCGCCGGGACCTCTCCCCGCCGCCGGCCCGGGAGGCCCAAACCGGGCCCCCGAGGCTCGTTCGCCGCCCCGCGCGCCTGGGATCCCCGCCGCCCGATCCCACGCGCCCGCGCCGCCCTCTCACCGGCTCCACCACCAGGCGCCACCGCAGGCTCCCGCACCGGCCGAAGCATCGATGACCGCCTCGCCTCGCCGCCACTCCGGCGTCGGCCACCGCGTCCGCCGCCTCGCCGTTGTCCTCGTGCGCCGCGCGCCCCGCCGTCCGCCGCCTCGCCGGCGACCCACTGCCCCGACCTCCTCTTCTTCCTTCGATGACCTCTACTCTGACCGGCGAAACCTGGGCCGCGTGCATCGCTACAGTGCAGCCGGTTGGATCCAGATCTGAGATATCCCGCGGTTGACTTTTATCCCCCGAAACCCTAATTTTATGCAATCTTTGACATGCCATAACTCTGCATCCGTAGCTCCGATTCGTGCGTGTAGCATATCAAAATGTTCGTCTCGATGAGTACATCATTTCATCTCATTGCATCATTTTCATTTGAGCTCATCTTGGTGCCCGAAATGCTGTTGTAAGGGAGCTATGTGATGAATTTGTCAGATCTGTTTCAACAAATAGCTATTTGTCATTTTTACCATGTTTAATGTGTGCATGCTATGATCCTGAGCTCTACATGTGTTTTGTTATATGCCATGCCATCTTTGCAGAGGTGCTTGCCATGTATTTTTGTGATATTTTTGGTGACTAGCACAAGCTTGCAAAGTAGCGTAATCGGTAATGCTGTTTTTAGGGACTTGGAATTTCACTAAGTCCTTGTTCCGTTTTTGTTGTTATGCCATATGTTCATGTTGTTTCCTAGTGATCCGTGCCTCTTTTGAGGATGATCAGTAAGGATGTTTTGTTAATATTGTGGTGCTCTATCCATCCATGTCTATGTTTGCATTTATGGAGTAACCTAGTTTGAGTCAATCGAGCTCTACTTTTGCTATAAAATGATCCTGGCAGATTATTGACATGTTTAGCAATTTTGCCGAGGATGTTGCTATTGATCCGTGCATGCTATGTTGTTGTTCTTGCCATGTCTAGCTCCTATGCCATGTCTGCTTCATGGGTGTATGCTTAGTTTGTCATGCCATGCTCTGTAGTGAGTGCACCGAGCTCGTAAACATGCCTACTCGTTAACTGATTTGCATGCTCCAGTTTTTCACTAAGTCTGAATCTGTTTGTGTTTTTGCCATGTTCACATGCTTGCAATTGTATTTTTTGATCCCTTTTGGCTCAAGGTCACTAAGGGACTTTTGTTAAGTGCTTTGAGTAGCTTCAAGCCATGCCTTGCTTTGCCATGTTCAGTTACCGTAGAATGTAGTTTTCATGCTCTAAATGTGCTTCCTGATGATAAATTCCAGACTTGTGTTAATTTCACCAAGTCTAAAACCTGTTGTCATTTGCACTTTTGTCATGCTTGTTTGAACCTGTTAATGGATGATTTGGCCGTAGCTCAGTGTTCATCTTTTGTCAAGCATCACGCGTGGATCCCTGCCATGTATTTTGTTTTCATGTTTGAGTGCTGTAGCATATTTATCATGATGCATTTAGTTGGTCACTTGCTGATTATCGCAGACCGGTGCCATATTTGTTTTGCTTGCCATTTCCAAACCGTGCATCCGATTCCGGTGATCTTTATATCGATTTCAACCGAAATCACCTCACCTTTCCAGTGGAACTCTTGGATTTCCATGTTGAGGCTAGGTCCAATCATTCCTTTGTAAATCATGCATATGCATCCCATATCGCATCCCGCATATCATACCATGTTTGCATCATGTTGATTGAGCATTGCATGTGGTTGATTGTGTTCTGTTTTCTTGTTGTTCTTGTTTGGGTAGGGACGGGAGACGAGTTCATGAACAAGGAGCCCGTTGAGTTCACTTACGAGGATCAAGTCAACTCTGACAACTTTGCAGGCAAGATGACCATACCCTCTAAATCAATTCTATCTTTGCTTGCTAGATGCTCGCTCTTTTGCTGTGCCTATGCTATGATGCCTACCACTTGCTTACCATGCCTCCCAAATTGCCATGTCAAACCTCTAACCCACCATCTCCTAGAAAACCGTTGTTTGGCTATGTTACTGCTTTGCTCAGCCCCTCTTATAGCGTTGCTAGTTGCAGGTGAAGATTGGAGCTTGTTCCATGTTGAAACATGGATATTTTGTTGGGATATCACAATATATCTTATTTAATTAATGCATCTATATACTTGGTAAAGGGTGGAAGGCTCGGCCTTATGCCTGGTGTTTTGTTCCACTCTTGCCGCCCTAGTTTTCCGTCATATCGGTGTTATGTTCCCGGATTTTGCGTTCCTTACGCGGTTGGGTTATAATGGGAACCCCTTGACAGTTCGCCTTGAATAAAACTCTTCCAGCAATGCCCAACATTGGTTTTACCATTCACCAACTAGCCTTTTTCCCTTGGGTTTCACGGACTCAAGGGTCATCTTTATTTTAACCCCCCGGGCCAGTGCTTCTCTAAGTGTTGGTCCAACTGAGCGATGTCCGGGGCTACCAGGGGCAAATCTGGGCTGGCCTACCCGACGTCTTGGTCATCCGGTGTGCCCTGAGAACGAGATATGTGCAGCTCCTATCGGGATTTGTCGGCACATCTGGGTGGTGTTGCTGGTTTAGTTTTACCATTGTCGAGGATGTCTTGTAACCGGGTGCCGAGTCTGATCGGAATGTTTCGGGAGAAGGAATATCCTTCATTGACCGTGCGAGCTTGTGATGGGCTAAGTTGGGACTCCCCTGCAGGGATTTGAACTTTCGAAAGCCGTGCCCGCGGTTATGGGCAGATGGGAATTTATTAATGTCTGGTTGTAGATAACATGAAACTTAACTTAATTAAAAATGCACCAACCGCGTGTGTAACCGTGATGGTCTCTTCTTGGCGGAGTCCGGGAAGTGAACACGGTGTTGGAGTAATGCTTGACGTAGGTTGTTCTAGGATCACTTCTTTATCATAGTGTTCGACCGTGCTCGTGCCTTCTCTTCCCGCTCTCATTTGCGTATGTTAGCCACCATATATGCTAGTCGCTTGCTGCAGCTCCACATCATACCTTTGCCTTACCTATAAGCTTAAATAGTCTTGATCGCGAGGGTGCGAGATTGCTGAGTCCCCGTGACTCACAGTTTACTTCCAAAACCAGATGCAGGGACCGATGATACCATTCCAGACGATGCGCTTGAGCTCAAGTGGGAGTTCGATGAAGACTCTCGTCGTTACTATGTGTCTTTCCAGAATGATCAGTAGTGGTTCCCAGTTGGGGCGATCGGGGACTTTGTCGCATGTGGGGGTTGATCTTTATTTTGGTACCGTAGTCGGACCGTGAGTGTATTGGATGATTGTAATGTTATTCATGTATTTGTGTGACATGGCGAGTGTAAGCCAACTATGTATCTTTTCCCCTTTTATTTATTTACATGGGTTGTTGTGAAGATTACCTTACTTGCGACATTGCTTTCAATGCGGTTATGCCTGTAAGTCGTGCTTCGACACGTAGGAGATATAGCCGCATCGAGGGCATTACACACATGCACCCTGGCACGTTTCCGCAGCCTAGCCGTCGGCCTATGATCGCGACGGTCGCCATCTTGCTCGCCGGTGTTGTCACCCAGTTCGCCTGTGATTCATCAAGAAGAAGGCCTGGCCTTTCTTCGGTTCAACTTCGGCCATGCCCTTGTTTATCACAAATAGGCAGCAGCGGCGTAGTGGTCCGCACTCTCCTTTATACAGGAGGTCGTGGGATCAAGTTCCAGCCGCCCCATTTTTTGCTTTGTTTTCCTGTACTGTTGCACGCGCACACCCACATCCGCTTCGGGCCAGATCGGCTGCTGGGCTTCCACAGTGCGCATCATTTGGCTCGCATCCTTTTTTATGTTCGCTGCGATTTGTCGATTTCCAAGTGCATGCATATTTATAGCAAATGCCATCATATTAAGATGCTCATAACTAAATGTCCATGCATCCAAATAAAACATGTTATATATGTAAAATGCTTAGAATTTTGTCTAGTTTCATAATATACAACTTTCATGCATGTTTAAAATGTTGTTTGATTAAATTTGCATAAATGCCATGTTAAAATGAGTTATTTCATAACTAATTAACTGTAGCTCGGATTCAAATAAACTTTATATGTAAATGGGGTAGAAAAATGCATAGATTAACATGGTGACATTATTTTGCATGTTTAACAACTCTAAAATATGGTTTTGTCCAGAACAATACCAATTTTAAAATATGCACATGAGGATTTTTCCGGACTTGTTGCTTGTTGTTCCGGCCTCATTTAAACTTGCCTAGATAGGTAGATTTAGTATGCTTCACCTGTTGCCATGTTTAACAACATTTAATTTTGTTGGGTACATAAACGGGAGAGTACTAAATAAGTCATGTGGTGTTTCGTCAATATGCAACTCGTTGCATATTGAGCTCCACTTAACTTGTAGTTTTGTTTGTGCACTTTGCCATGCCATGCCTCTTTAAACCGGACATGCATCATACTTGATTGTGCATCATGCCATGCTTATGTGATGGTTGTTTACCATGATGTTTGCACCTTTCCGGTGTTGCTTCTTCGTGTTAGTTCCGGTAACATTGCGTTTGCGAGGATCCGTTCGACTAAGCCTGTTTGTCTTCTTCATGAACTTGTTCTTCTTTCTTGTGGGATCTCAGGCAAGATGACCATACCGTCGAAATCACTTATATCTTTGCTTGCTAGTCGTTCATTCTATCGCTATGTCGCGCTACCTACCACTTGTTATATCATGCCTCCCATATTTCCATGTCAAGCCTCTAACCCACCTTCCTAGCAAACCGTTGTTTGACTAAGTTACCACTTTGCTCAGCCCCTCTTATAGTGTTGCTAGTTGCAGGTGAAGTTGAAGTTTGTTCCATGTTTGGACATGGATATGTTGGGATATCATAATATCTCTTATTTAATTAATGCATCTATATACTTGGTAAAGGGTGGAAGGCTCGGCCTTATGCCTGGTGTTTTGTTCCACTCTTGCCGCCCTACTTTCCATCATACCGGTGTTATGTTCCTTGATTTTGCGTTCCTTAAGCGGTTGTGTGTTATGGGAACCCCTTGATAGTTCGCTTTGAATAAAACTCCTCCAGCAAGGCCCAACCTTGGTTTTATATTTGCCTAACAACCTAAGACTTTTTCCCTTGGGTTTCTGGAGCCCCAGGGTCATCTTTATTTACCCCCGGGCCAGTGCTCCTCTGAGTGTTGGTCCAACCTGGGCGATGTCCGGCGCCCCCTGGGCAACCAGGGTCTATGCCAACCCGACGTCTGGCCCATCTGTTGTGCCCTGAGAACAAGATACGTGCGACCCCTATCGGGATTTGTCGGCACATCAGGCGGCTTTGCTGGTCTTGTTTTACCATTGTCGAAATGTCTTGTAACCGGGATTCCGAGACTGGTCGGGTCTTCCCGGAGAAGGAATATCCTTAGTTGACCGTGAGAGCTTGTGATGGGCTAAGTTGGGACACCCCTGCAGGGTATAAACTTTCGAGAGCCATGCCCGCGGTTATGTGGAAGATGGGAATTTGTTAATATCCGGTTGTAGAGAACTTGACACCTGACTTAATTAAAATGCATCAACCACGTGTGTAGCCGTGATGGTCTCTTTTCGGTGGAGTCCGGGAAGTGAACACGATTCTTGTGTTATGGTTGTGCGTAAATAGTTTCAGGATCACTTCTTGATCACTTCTAGCTTCACGATCGTTGTGTTGCTTCTCTTCTCGCTCTTATTTGCGTATGTTAGCTACCATATTTGCTTAGTGCTTCCTGCAGCTCCACCTCATTCCCTATCCTACCCATAAGCTTAAATAGTCTTGATCTCACGGGTGTGAGATTGCTGAGTCCTCGTGACTCATAGATACTTCCAAACAGTTGCAGGTGCCGATGATACCAGTGAAGGTGACGCAACCGAGCTAAAGTTGGAGCTCGATGAAGATCTTGATAGATGTTATGCATCTCTTCTGGTTGATCAGTAGTGGAGCCCAGTTGGGACGATCGGGGATCTAGCATTTGGGGTTGTCTTCTTTTATTTTTGGTTCCGTAGTCGGACCTTGATTATACTTTGTATGATGTATGTTTAACTTGTTATTTGTGTGAACTGGCGATTGTAAGCCAACTCTTTATCCCTTTCTTTTTCAGTACATGGGATTGTGTGAAGATTACCCCACTTGCGACTAAACCACCATGCGGTTATGCCTCTAAGTCGTGCCTCGACACGTGGGAGATATAGCCAAATCGTGGGCATTACAAGTTGGTATCAGAGCCATCCCCGACTTAGGAGCCCCCTGCTTGATCGAATCATTGATGTTGTTGATTGTATAACAAAATGTTTTGAGTCTTAGGATTATATATATCGGAGAGTAGGATTCTTTTTACTCCCCAGTCCCGTCGTTGTAGTGAGGCCTCCTGACGTAAAAGTTTTGACTTTTCTCTCCTCAAATTTTTACAAAAAAAAATTAGGATCATGCGGGTATCTTGGAATCGTTCCGATAGTATTGTGACGAGAACATTGTTCTTGGTGCCTCCTGACATTTAGGGGTTGTGGCAGTGTCCCGGGGAGTTGAGCTCCGAGGTGTTGTCGTCACAATTTTATCGTTGCAGTTCTGGAATACCTGAGTTCGCCGACATCGAAAATCTCTTGTATGCAGTTGTTGGTGAAATAACCTCGACGCCACCCAGTACTGGGGCGGGAGTTCGAGAGTATTGCCATAACTCGTATAATGGATGCTTTTCGAAGGTTGAGGTACATGATTTCCGAAGGTTTCTTGGTTATGTGTTGAAGGATGGATACATCTGGCTGTAGGGATTGTTAGTTTGGGTGAGATATTATGCTTCCCCTGTATCCCCAACACCTGATTGCATAACCTGAAAGTTGCGGGAGTTTATAGGTGGGAATTCAAGTAGCTCCTAGGATATCTTTCCGACAGATGCATGATATGAGATTGGGGTTCGACATTGAGTGGTCCGCCTATCCACGGTTGGTTTTACAGTGGTCTCGTTGTGTCTTAAAGAGTCCTTGGCTATGCTGACTAGGGGACGCTTCGTATGTCATGTGCACTACCTTGTACATGATGGTGTTGTATGATCGAGCCCGTGTGGGCCCCAACACGAAAACTTCGGATGAAATCTCTATCATATGTTTATTCCGGCTTATTCTGCAAGCCAATCCCTTGTTTTGTTTTGAGCTATGGTTTCGAGTTTCTTCACAGTCAAGTGTTGATTCAATATTGTAGCGACCCGACCCGAATGGATCAAGTGCTCTGTGCTCAGGTGTCATCCCTGGATCAGTAATGCTGACACCACACAGTACATCGAAGGATTTATAGCAGAGTGGCAATCACACACTTATTACATTGTTGTCTCAAAGAGAACTTATTACAATAAATATGGCTTAAGGCCATATTATAATGATAACAGCGGAAGACTCGGAAGATAAATGGGTCCATCAACTCCAACGGCATCACTGAGTATAGAACCACGACCTAAAAGCACCTTACTCGTCGTCTGAAAAGTCTGCAACATGAGAAGTTGCAGCCCGAAAACGGGTCAGCACATGGAATATGCTGGCAAGGTAACACATAGAGAGTAATGGAATGAAATAGCTATACTATATGCATATATGGCTGGTGGAAAGCTCTATGGTTACAGTTTTACGTAAAGCCAGTTTTTCCCTACTACAAAGGAATAAATTTATTTAACTATCATGGTAGTTGTTAAACATCGAGAATGGTTGACAGCATTCCGATCCCAATTAAGTGAACAATTAAAACCCAACAACATTAATTAGAGTAACATGTTGAGATTCACATGATATTCAAGTACTAGATACTCAAGTTGTCCATAACCGGGGACACGGCTAACCATGATTAGTTTGTACACTCTGCAGAGGTTTGCGCACTTTTCCCCACAAGACTCGATCGCCTCCGTTTGGTTTCTCGCACTACATGGTGTTTGAGAAGACGGATGACCGAGACATAGTCTTTCAGAAGCGCTAGCACCTTACGATCGGGTAGACCGGTACACCTACATCCCCTACATCTGCTAGTCTACCACTGTAAGAGTTCGCACAACTTAGTCAAC
>NC_053027.1:320203997-320299743 GCF_003073215.2 Triticum urartu | reverse complement strand
CATCGATATAATGTAGGCATGTATTCCGTAAATAGTCATACGTGCTTTATTAAAAGAACTTGCATGACATCTTTTGTCCTCCCCTCCCATGGTAGCGGGGTCCATATTGGAAACTAAGGGATATTAACGCCTCCTTTTAATAGAGAACTAGAACAAAGCATTAACACATAGTGAATACATTAACTCCTCAAACTACGGTCATCATCGGGAGTGGGCACGGTTGTTGTCACTCCAGAATTGCCGGATCATAACCGTAGTAGGTGACTATAACTTGCAAGATCGGATCTAAAACATGGATATAATGATGAATTCATAAACGGTTCAGATCTGAAATCATGGCACCCGGGCCCAAAGTGACAAGCATTAAGCATGGAAAAGTGGTAGCAACATCAATCTAAGAACATAGTGGATACTAGGGATCAGGCCCTAACAAAACTAACTTGATTACATGATGAATCTCATCCAACTCCTCACCGACCAGCGAGCCTATGAAGGAATTACACACTCCCGGTGGGGAGCATCATGGAATTGGCGACGGAGATAGGTTGGTGATGACGAAGATCGAAGATACCCCTCTCTGGAGCCCCAAACGGACTCCAGATCTGCCCTCCCGAGCAAGAATAGGGCCTGGCGGTGGCTCCGTCTCGTGGATCGCGATAATTCTTTCTCCATGATTTTTTCTAGTAATATGTGAATTTATAGTATTAGGGGGGTCGTCAGCGGGGCCACCAGGTGGGTACAACCCACCTGGGCACGCTAGGAGAGGGGGCGCGCCCTGGTGGGTTGTGCCCACCCAGGGGCCCCTCTCCGGTGGGTCTTGGCTCCAGAAATTCTTATTATTGGTATAAAAATCCTCAAAAAGTTTCGTTCCATTCCGAGAACTTTTATTTCTGCACAAAAACAACACCATGGTAGTTATGTTGAAAACAGCGTCAGTCCGGGGTTAGTTTCATTCAAATCATGCAAATTGGAGTCCAAAACAAGAGGAAAAGCGTGAGGAAAAGTAGATACGTTGGAGACGTATCAATCACACCTTTGAACTCATTGGGTGTTAATCACATGGCGATGTGAACTAGATTATTGACTCTAGTGCAGGTGGGAGACTATTGGAAATATGCCCTAGAGACAATAAATAAAGTATTTAATATTATATTTCCTTAATCATGATAGAGGATTATTATTCATGCTAGAATTGTATTGATGGGATACTTAAATACATGTGTGGATACATAAACAAATATCGTGTCCCTAGTGAGCCTCTACTAGACTAGCTCGTTGATCAAAAGATGGTTAAGGTTTCCTGACCATAGACATGAGTTGTCATTTGATAACGGGATCACGTCATTAGGAGAATGATGTGATGGACAAGACCCATACGTTAGCTTAGCATATGATCATTCAGTTTATTGCTACAACTTTCTTAAATGTCAAATACATATTCCTTTGACCATGAGATCATGCAACTCCCAAATACCGGAGGAATACCTTGTGTGCTATCAAACGTCACAACATAATTGCGTGATCATAAAGACGCTCTATGGGTATTTCCAAAGGTGTCTGTTGAGTTGGCATGAATCGACATTGGGATTTGTCACTCTGTATGACGAAGAGGTATCTCTAGGACCTCTCGGTAATTGATACATCTCCAACATATCTATAATTTTTTATTGAGATCGAACAGTACCATGATACGGGCTGCTGGCAGCCCTTGGATCTGAGATCGAATGGTCGCATGCTAAGTTGCTGAAAAATTTGCAGAATAACCCTCCAGTATAGGATATTCGCCCGTAGGTGTAGAATCACACCATGCAATCTTTCGATCTCAGATCCAAGGGCTCTCAGAAGCCCGTATCATGGTCGCGCCTACCACGACCGTCGCCTCGCTCGCGCGGTCGCACCCTTGGAGATTTAACACGGTGCGTTAGGCTATCTGATGTTGGCATGTCATACATAGTCATCACTTAGTCACTCATACAACAAGGTTAGCTATAAGGTTGGCTATAAGAGTATTTTTTGTTTACTTCTCTCTATCTCTTTCTTCATAGTATTTATTGCATTTTCCAAGGAGTGAGCTCTTCCAATGAAATGGTGCTTAGATGAGGTGCTATGGGCATTAAATGGCTTAGCAACTCAAGTCCCCAATGCATAGGTGCTTAGTTTTTTGTTGCTAAGTTTGCTTCATCTAGGTACACGCGCTTATCACCGTTTCTTCCTAGGGTCAGCAAAGTAGTCTCTCTCTTCTTAATTAACTTGCCACATCAGACTTTATGCCTATGTGGCAGGCTTAGCACCTATACGATCAAGTACAATAGTGGGCTATAAGCCCGCTTTACATGGCATTTTTGCATATGTGGGGGAAAGAGGCAAGGAAAAAGTGGAGGAGTGGGATCTCAAGCAAGAGCCAACCTCTACATGGTGGAGCATCGGGAGAGCCACCTGTATGGAGGTGGTCAGGAATTGGGAGACTCACGCCGGTCGTAGCGCCGCAGTTAAAATTATAATGGAAAGTCAAATCACCGGGCCCCACCTATCCAGCAGTAACTCATTATCAAATCACACAGCCCTAAGTTTGTAGCAGCCTACTCCCTCATCTTCTCGCGTCTCTGTCGAACCGACTAGGCGGAACTGCCCCGCCAACCACCCGGGAAAAGCCCTGCCCTCGACTTTTAAATACTACAGTATACTGATTTTGTATCCATGGATTACGCCATGGAGCAAAGCCTCAAGAAAACGGCAGTACACATATACGGAGTATACAGCACGCTCGTCCCGTTCGCGTCGCACTCCAGATGGTCGGTCGGTCTGGCACGCCGCTCTCCGAATGGAACGCTCATCATATTGCATTTGCACACACATGTGGGACCACAATTGAGAACTGACCATAGGCACACTCCCCGGCCCCGCAAGTCGGGTGAGTTAATAGAAGAGAGAGACGAGCGATAGTACTACTAGAGAAGTGTTGTAGGAGTACATATGTTGGTACCTGGACGATCCCTGCAAGACACGGAAGATCAGTCCGTCCATGCATGTGACCAGACTCTAGCAGACATGCCTGGATTGGTTATCGTCTACATATCGTGCAGGCTGTGTTGTACAGGGCAGTAGTTCTGGTGAGAAATCTAAAAAAAGGTTTCTTCTCATCTCGCAAAATTAGGTGTCATGTGCTTCGGATCACTGCGCGGGTTAACAACGACAACTGAGTTGGGATAGTCATTGGGGGCACATGCGTGAAGACTACTCGGCTGTCATCTAGGTTAAGCCGGCTATGTTAATTAGGACATCTATCGACGGACCTCTTTTCTACGATTTTATCTTTAATTTGAGCTTTGATCCTCGTCTAGTTTGTCCGTCGGGATTCATCTTGTCTCCTTTGGGTAGTGAGGTTATGATTTCTTGTCATGTGGCATTTTTTCGTGTTATATGTTATAATCCGGTGCTTCAGATCAAAATGATGACAACTGCGCCTCCGGGGCACGTGCATGAAGACTTCTCGACAGTCATTGCCGAGGTCAAGCCGGCTCCGGTCGGTAGACAAAAGAAAAGTAGTAATCTACTATATAGGCAGGAGCCTCCGTGCTTGCTTGCTAGTGTTGCTCTCTTCGCACTGTCTCGTCCTCTCTAGATCTAAACACGACAGCGGTGGCCACACTCTCTCTCTCTAGTCACCGCTGGTCACAGATCCAGCCGGATCCTCTCCGTCGGGAAGGTGAGAAGGTGCAATGTTCACGCGGTCGTCCTCGGCAATGGCTCTTATCCACTGCCGGCGCGTCCCGACCAGCGTGCCTTGCCATTCTCTCCCAAGCATCGCTGGCGAGGGAGGGCCTCCCACCCCTTCTTCCACGCTCCCGTAGTATGAGCAGATCCGGCCTCCCGCCGCCCACCTAGCGACATCCCAGCGACCCTCAGGTATAACTTCCTTCGAAACTAGTCTTGCACTACTTCCCGAGCTCCTGACGTTGCTGCATTTGTATCTTTTAATATTTCTCCACCCCCCTCGTATATAGGATCGATCGACTTTTCGAAAACCACCTAATTTTTTACTGTTGAGAGGTAAAACTAGTTCATGCACTCGAATCTAGTAGTACTTGGTTCAAACAAGGAAGAAACGGGGTGGGGTTGGGGGTGGGGGAAGATTTGTTACCTGAATCTAGGACTTGGTCGAAAGACGAAATAATGGGGGCGAAAAGTAGCAAAGACTGGCTATCCAACTAGTCTCTAGTTCTAATAGGGAAATAAAGGGAACGAAGTACAAACTCAATATAAACCCGATCTATTGGTTGAAAAAGGAAAGATAGTGGGGACTGGGGGACAAGTCAACAGAGTAAGTCCAGCACTAGATTTTCTAGCCTCACACAGTATAAGGTGGCTATATACCGAAAAAATGGGACCAACCCAGATAT
This sequence comes from Triticum urartu, assembly GCF_003073215.2. Classification (NCBI taxonomy): domain Eukaryota; kingdom Viridiplantae; phylum Streptophyta; class Magnoliopsida; order Poales; family Poaceae; genus Triticum; species Triticum urartu. Next base: position 320,295,343 of record NC_053027.1, on the reverse strand, counting down.
CCTCTTCTAATGTTTGTTACCCCGAGCCGCTCTTATGTAATGCCACTGGTAAAATGTAGCAGTCGCACTGTTTATAGTAAGGACATGTTAAACCAATGTTGTTTTCAATGTAATGCCTCCAGTAATATGAATCAATGGCACTTTTTTCATGTCCTGCTAAATTTCCCATTAAGATAAGTTGCTTCTTTTCGTTAGAGATGCAACTATCCTGGTCCGCCTACTCTCCCGTGCCCAAATACCGACTCTATAGCAGCTGTTAATGTAATGTTGCTGGTAAAATGAAGCAATGGCACCATTAAAGTAATGTCATATTTAACGTTGTCATAGTTAATCCTAATGCCCACACTAATATCTAGCAATGCCGCTAGAAATTGCTACTGTCCTTGTACGATTGCCATTCAGATAAGGAACATGCTTTTTTTCATTTGATGCATGTTTCATCACTTGTTAGTCACCCTCATTTCAACATTTTTTATGCAAACAGAGATATACATTTCAAGCTTGATCTTAGTTGAACTGCACAAATGATATCCAAATTATAGTTGAACATTCCAGGAGCTTCACGACCAACCTTGATGTTGCTCAATTTTATTACAACTAATGAAGAAGAAGCTCTGTGGGTTTCGTTTTCTGATGGAAATGGAACCGGGGCTGGATCCCTTTTCTTGAAAAAAAGAAGAAGAAGTTGCTAGCTCATGGGACATTGCTTCTGATAGAGGCGAAGGTGTCCCGATGTTTCGATGAGATAGATATCATTTTTTGTGAGAGTCGGCTTTGATGATACGACTACGAACGTGCGAAGACGTTGCGCCTTAGCAATTGCTAAACCAACTTCCAAGGGTTATGGCCCACGCCGGAGCACGATCAACCTGACCACGAGGGTCTATTTCCTGTGAGGAAACGAAGAACAAGCAAGAAACAGAGATTGCAATCTGGATATTGTGAATAAAAGATGAAGGCTTTATTGATCAAGGTGGGGTTCTGTGACGTCTTGGTCTGGTCGTTGGACACAAACGAAGTACGCGAAGTTGCAGCTATGGCGAACTTCTAATCTAAACAAAACCCACAGTCTAAATGACGCCCTAAGGGCTGTATATATGGAGGAAGAGGGGGGAATTTCGTGGCCCCTGGAGGAGGGGTCCGAAACCAACCCTAACTCTTGTTTCCCCACACATACGGACTCTAAAAACAGCCTATACTTAAGTATTTCAAAAATGTATGGGCCTGGCCCAATAATAAGGTGACGTAGCACCTAGAATAGCCTCTGGACGAAATTTATGAAGTGGCATCTTGTGTATTTCATCCAAGGCTTCATGCACTCCTTATGGTGGCTACAAAGTCCTGAAATCATCACTTGTAACTCCGTTCTTGATCCCCTTGCACATGCCATCATCTCCATGCTTGAACTTGCTCCAAGGTTCATCTTTCTTGTCCAAACTAGGCCCTTCATTTGTAAGCAAAACAAATGTATCCAATTTAGGCAGCACATATTCTCATGAACATTAGAATCGTTACCAAGAAACGAAAGTACCTGATAATTCAATTGGCATGCGCGAGCTCTAGTAACTGGTCAAGTATGTATAGCAGCAGGGGCTGTGGGTGTAACAATGGTATTGATGTCCTCATCATCCTCCCCTTCTTGAAATGAAGTCGTCCTCGATGAAAGCTCATCCTCCTCACCCAAATAAGGCTTCAAATCTGCAATGTTAAAAGTGGTACTAACCCCAAAATCTGCAGGCAGCTGAAGTTTATATGCATTAACATTTATTTTCTCTAACACCTCAAAAGGACCAGCAGCATGTAGCATTAGCTTTGATTTGCGCAAATTAGGAAATCTATCCTTATGCAAATGTAACCAAACAAGATCTCCAGGTGCAAACACAATATGTTTTCTACCCTTATCTCCAGCAAGTTTATATTTAGCATTCATACGCTCAATGTTTTCCTTAGTTAACTCATGCATTTTTAAAATCAATTCAGCATGTTCTTTACCATCAAAATTAACCTTCTCCGAAGATGGAAGAGTCAACAAATCAATAGGTGCACGAGGTAGGAAACCATACACAATTTCAAAAGGGCACATCTTAGTAGTAGAATGCAATGAACGATTATAAGCAAATTCAATATGAGGCAAGCATCTTCCCACATTTTCTTATTATTCTTCAAAATAGCCCTAAGCATAGTAGACAATGTTCTATTGACTACTTTAGTTTCTCCATCAGTTTGGGGATGACAAGTAGTACTAAAAAGCAGTTTAGTCCCCAACTTAGCCCATAAACATCTCCAAAAGTGGCTAAGAAATTTAGTATCATGATCTGAAACAATAGTATTTGGCACACCATGCAAGCGAATAATTTCATGACAGAACAAATCAGCAACATTAACAGCATCATCGCTTTTATGACATGGTATAAACTGTGCCATTTTCGAGAACCTATCCACGACAACAAATATGCTATCCCTCCCCTTCTTTGTTCGAGGTAAACCTAAACCAAAGTCCATAGATATATCCTCCCAAGGAACACTAGGTACAGGCAAAGGCATATATAAACCATGAGGATTGAGTCGTGACTTAGCTTTTTGACATGTAGTGCAGCGAGCAACAAAACGCTCAACATCCCGTCTCATCATTGGCATAAAAAATGTGTAGCAAGTATATCCTCCGTCTTCTTGACGCCAAAGTGTCCCATTAATCCTCCACCATGTGCCTCCTGTAATAACAAAAGACGAACGGAGCTAGCTGGAATGCATAGCTTGTTAGCACGAAACACAAATCCATCATTAGGAACGAACTTGTTCCAAGTTCCCCCTTCCTTACAATTCTGCAATACATCTTTAAATTCAGCATCATGCACGTATTGATCTTTGATGGTCTCCAAACCAAATATTTTAAAGTCAATTTGTGAAAGCATAGTATAACGACGAGACAATGCATCAGCAATAACATTTTCTTTACCCTTCTTGTGTTTAATGACATAAGGGAAAGTCTCAAAGAATTCAACCCATTTAGCATGTCTGCGGTTCAGTTTTGCTTGACTTTTAATGTGTTTCAAAGATACATGATCAGAATGTATAACAAATTCCTTGGGCCATAAATAATATTGCCATGTTTCTAAGGTCCGAACAAGAGCATATAATTCTTTATCATAAGTAGAATAGTTCAGACTAGGCCCTCTCAATTTTTCATAAAAGTATGCAACAGGTTTGCCATCTTGTAATAACACACCTCCTAATCCAATTCCACTAGCATCGCATTCAAGCTCAAAGGTCTTATTAAAATCAGGAAGTTGGAGTAAAGGAGCATGTGTCAACTTATATTTCAATGCCATGAAGGCTTCTTCTTGTGTGGTACCCCAAACAAAAGGCACATCCTTCTTTGTAAGCTCATTGAGAGGTGCAGCAATGGTGCTGAAATCTCTCACAAAACACCTATAGAAACCAGCGAGGCCAAGGAAACTCCTCACTTGTGTGACCGTTTTGGGCTGCGGCCAACTCTCAATAGCTTCAATCTTAGCTTTATCAACTTCAATTCCCTGTGGAGTAACAACATAGCCAAGAAAAGATACTCGGTCAGTGCAAAAGGTGCACTTTCCAAGGTTATCAAACAAACGTGCATCACGTAGAGTAATAAAAACAACACGTAAATGTTCTAAATGTGCCTCCAAAGATTTGCTACAAATCAATATGTCATCAAAGTAAACTACCACAAATCGTCCAAAAAAAGCACGTAAAACTTCGTTCATTAATCTCATGAAAGTACTAGGTGCGTTGGTTAACCCAAAAGGCATGACTAACCACTCATATAATCCAAACTTAGTTTTAAATGTTGTTTTCCATTCATCTCCCAATTTCATACGAATTTGATGGTATCAACTACGCAAATCAACTTTGGAGAATATTGTAGAGCCACTCAATTCATCAAGCGTATCATCTAGCCTAGGAATAGGATAACGATAACGAATAGTAATATTATTAATGCCTCTACAATCAACACACATACGCATTGTACCATCCTTTTTAGGCACTAGTATAATAGGAACAGCACAAGGACTAAGAGATTCACGTATATAACCTTTGTCGAGCAGCTCTTGTACTTGACGCATAATCTCCTTCGTCTCCTCTGGATTGGTACGGTATGGTGCATGGTTGGGTAATGATGCACCGGGAATTAAGTCAATTTGATGCTCAATCCCTCGAATAGGTGGCAATCCTGGTGGCACGTCTTGTGGAAAGACGTCAGCGAACTCCTGCAAAATGTTAGTGACAGTAGGAGGCAAAGAGGAAGGCACGTCCTCGAATGAAAATAATGCATCTTTGCACACAAAAGCATAGCAAACAGATTTGCTGAAATCTAGATCATCAATATCAGATTTGGTGGCAAGTAAACATGCACTTTTCAATTTAATTTCAGAAGCAACATTAGATGGTTTATTATTAGGCTTCATGTGTTGCTCAAATTCTTTTTCCACAATCTGATTTTCACTCTTATTTTGCTCCTGTTTGGATTTATTAGCTCTATTAATATCATCTTTCAAAATGGAATCAGGAGTCATAGGAAGCAAAGTAATATTTTTGTCCTTATGAACAAGAGTATACTGATTGTTTCTACCATGGTGTACAAAATGTTTATCAAATTGCCATGGTCTACCAAGTAATAAGGAACATGCTTGAATAGGTACCATATCACAATCAACATAATCAACATATGTAGAGATACTAAAATGCACACGAACAGTACATGTTACCTTAACTTTGCCGCTGTTGTTGAACCATTGGATGTAGTAAGGATCTGGATGTGGTCTTGTGGTGAGAGATAGCTTCTCCACCATCTCCATGCTAGCCAAGTTGTTGCAGCTCCCTCCATCTATGATGATGTGAACAAAACGTTCCTTCACAACTCCCTTTGTATGGAAAAAATTGTGCCTCTGATTTTGCTCAGCCTGTGTAACCTGCACACTCAAAACACGCTGAGCAACTAAACATTCATACCTGTCAGCATCTTCAGCAGCCATATATTGCGTCTCATGATCAGAATCATCTCCACCGTGTTCTTCATGTGTAATAAGAGCCAAAGTCTCCTCATCATAGTCACTAGCGGACTCATACCCACCATCCTCAGTAGCAATCATCACACGCTGAGATTTGCATTCTCTCGCAAAATGTCCTCTTCCCTTACAACGACGACAAATAATATCACTTGTGTGCCCTGTTGATCCCAGGGAAGAAGAAGAGCTCTGCGTAGGTCTGGCAAGTGTACTCTTGGCAGATAGTGGTGGTTGTGCCTGCTTTCTTGTATCACGGCTGGAGGTGGCAACTAATGGAGGTGCTGGTGTACTGGAAGTAGAGGATGCACGTGGTGTCCATGATGAAGATCGACCTGAATAAAAGTTAGTTCGCGCCAATGTCTGTCGATCCTACACTTCACGTTCAGCTTTACAAGCAAGATGGAATAAACGAGTGATATTAGTATACTCCTTATACTCTAGAATGGTCTGAATATCTCTATTTAGTCCACCCATAAAACGTGCAAGCATAGCTTCATTCTCCTCGACAATACCACATCTAATCATGCCAGTTTGTAATTCCTGATAATATTCTTCTATAGAATTTTTTCCTTGTCTTAAACGCTGCAATTTTTGAAGTAATTCACGTTGATAATATGGTGGAACCCAACGAGTACGCATAGCAGTTTTCAAAGCAGCCCAAGTAGTTGGAATAGGATATAATCTACAATGTTCAGACCACCAAACACATGCGAAGCTAGTGAAAGCACAAAAAGCAGCAGGAACACGTCTCTCCTCAGGATATTGTAAACATGTAAAACGTTGTTCAGTTTCTAACTCCCAAGTAAGATATATATCAGGAACATATCTACCCTCAAATGGTGGAATATTCAATTTTAGTTTAGGAAGATGGTCATGATCTCGTACCTCATATGGTGGTGCAGCCCAACCGTTGCGATGATATACCTGAGGACGACCTGGTGGTGGTGGTGCTGGTGGTTGCACGTAGTTCTAATTTTGATCAACCTCATCCTCGTAATGGTCCTCCACCTCTGCAGTAGTAGCAGGAGCGACAGAAGCATCAACAGCGGCACCAGAATTTTTCCCAGGGTCAATGGGAATGCGCTGTGCTCGTCCCACTTGATTTGGAAAGTGACGTTGTTGTTGTTGTTGTTGTTGTAGTAGAGGTGCGCTAGGGGCAGCCGGTGGTGGTGGTGGAAGACGCGCGAGCAATTCATGAAACTTGTTATCGAGCTTTGTTTCGAACGTCTTCTCCCTGCCATCTATCTTCTCCATGGCCTCTTCAAATATGTTTAGCACATCTTGCACCTGTCCACTCATCATTTGCTGAAATTTATCATGCAACTCCTTATTCGTCATGTTCTCCCAGTCAGTCTCATCGGCTTATGATCCTGCCATGGTTAGAAGCAATAGAAACACACAAGAATATGATCCTACAAACTACTAACAAGAGGTGGTGGTGGGTGTCACAAATCCGTCAAGCAAATCTCAAATTCTTACCAGTTCTTACCCAGCAGCAGGCGGTGATCGACAACCGTCGTAGTCAAAACTCTCAAAGCTTGGATAGAGCGATTACCAGGTAAAATCAAACGCACGACGTAGATGTATGTGGAGCTGGGAAGGCTTATAATATGGTAGCAAAAAGGGTCAGCAATAATCAATTCAGAGATGCAAAGTTGAATAAACGCTCAACGACGGTACTGTGCTGGTCCTAGGCTAGACCGTGCTAGAGACGCGAGCCTAGAACACTAACAAAATCACAGCGTTGCACGTAAACCAGGGAAAAGCACACTCTGGAACTTTTTTTCGCTCTGTTTTTTTTGGCGCTCCTCTTTTTTTTGCGGAAATCACTATAATGGCGAGTGTCTCAAAACTCTTCCCTCGTTAAACTGACAGGATGGGCACGAAATTTTTATTTGACTATTTTTTTAAAATCAGGGCAGCAACGATGAAGAAGTGCGACAAAAAATCACTATGATGGCACGTGGCTCAAAAGACTTAGAAAACCTGAGAATAGGATAGGGAAAAAATTTGCTTGTGAAAATTTTGGCCTAAAAACTGCCCGGGGGTCTCCAGACTGTGATTTTTTTCCCGAAACCTACTCAGGCAAGGAAACACGAATCGGAAATTAGACGGACCTTGAAAACAAACCTAATATGAAAGGAACTCGGATTGGTGGTGGATATATGGTGGTAGGATATGGCACCGGTGGTGGTATATGGATTCGGATTGGTGGTGTGATGTCTACTACACAACCTTCTTCTTGTAGACGTTGTTGGGCCTCCAAGTGCAGAGGTTTGTAGGAAAGTAGCAAATTTCCCTCAAGTGGATGACCTAAGGTTTATCAATCTGTAGGAGGAGTAGGATGAAGATGGTCTCTCTCAAGCAACCCTACAACCAAATAACAAAGAGTATCTTGTGTCCCAAACACACCCAATACAATGGTAAATTGTATAGGTGCACTAGTTCGGCGAAGAGATGGTGATACAAGTGATATATGGATGGTAGATAAAGGTTTTTGTAATCTGAAAATATAAAAACAGCAAGGTAACGAATGATAAAAGTGAGTGTAAACGGTATTGCAATGCGTTGAAACAAGGCCTAGGGTTCATACTTTCACTAGTGCAAGTCCTCTCAACAATAATAACATAATTGGATCACATAACTATCCCTCAACATGCAACAAAGAGTCACTCCAAAGTCACTAATAGCGGAGAACGAACGAAGAGATTATGGTATGGTACGAAACCACCTCAAAGTTATTCTTTCCAATCAATCCGTTGGGCTATTCCTATAAGTGTCACAAACAACCCTAGAGTTCGTACTAGAATAACACCTTAAGACACAAATCAACCAAAACCCTAATGTCACCTAGATACTCCAATGTCACCTCCAGTATCGTGGGTATGATTATACGATATGCATCACACAATCTCAGATTCATCTATTCAACCAACACATAGAACCTCAAAGAGTGCCCCAAAGTTCCTACCAGAGAATCACGACGAAAACGTGTGCCAACCCCTATGCGTAGGTTCATGGGTGGAACCCGCAAGTTGATCACCAAAACATACATCAAGTGAATCACGTGGTATCCCATTGTCACCACAGATACGCACGACAAGACATACATCAAGTGTTCTCAAATCTTTAAAGACTCAATCCGATAATATAACTTCAAAGGGGAAACTCAATCGATTACAAGAGAGTAGAGGGGGGAGAAAACATCATAAGATCCAACTATAATAGCAAAGCTCGCGATACATCAAGATCGTACCACCTCAAGAACACGAGACAGAGAGAGATCAAACACATAGCTACTGGTACATACCCTCAGCCCCGAGGGAGAACTACTCCCTCCTCGTCATGGAGAGCACCGGGATGATGAAGATGGCCACCGGAGAGGGATTGCCCCCTCCGGCAGGGTGCCGGAACGGTTCTAGATTGGCTTTCGGTGGCTACGGAGGCTTCTGGCGGCAGAACTCCCGATCTATTGTGCTCCTCGATAGTTTTAGGGTACGTGGGTATATATGGGTGATAGAGATATGTCACGGGAGCCACGAGGGGCCCACGAGGGTGGATGGCGCGCCCTAGGGGGGTGGGCGCGCCCCCTGCCTCGTGGCTCCCTCGTTCCTTTCCTGATGTGCACTCCAAGTTTTTCCGGTAGCTTTCCTTCCAAAAATAACTTCTCTAGTTGGTTTCATTTTGTTTCGACTCCGTTTGATATTCCTTTTCTTCAAAACACTGAAATAGGCAAAAAAACATCAATTCTGGGCTGGGCCTCCAATTAATAGGTTAGTCCCAAAATTAATATAAAAGTGGATAATAAAGCGCAATATTGTCCAAAATAGTAGATAATATAGCATGGAGCAATCAAAAATTATAGATACATTGGAGACGTATCAAGCATCCCCAAGCTTAATTCATGCTCGTCCTCGAGTAGGTAAATGATAAAAACAGAATTTTTGATGTGGAATGCTACTTGGCATAATTTTAATGTAATTCTTCTTAATTGTGGCATGAATATTCAGGTCCGAAAGATTCAAGATAAAAGTTTAATATTGATAGTTGATAGAGCATTATGACAATCATAGCCAGACTAGACTTTTAGGGTTTAGTAATTATGATCTCGTGGTAGATCAACTCTTGTAATACTCATATTCATCAAGATCAATCAAGCAGGACGTAGGGTATTACCTCCATAGAGAGGGCCCAACCCTGGGTAAAACATTGTGTCCCCCATCTCCTCTTACCATCGATCCTACACGCACAGTTCGGGACCCCCTACCCGAGATCCGCTGGTTTTGACACCGACATTGATGCTTTCATTGAGAGTTCTGGTGTGTGATCGGCAAAGGATCAATGGCTCGACTGCAGATCTACTGCGATGTCGGCATCTTCGTCACCGGCTCGACTGGTCACCTTGGCTTGACCGAGGACTGCGCCCTACCTCTGATATTCATGTTCGGATGAGGGCCTTCATCAACATCAACTCCGATCTCTATCAAGATCATGGAGGAATCATCCATAGGAGCTCGGGGGCTCAATGTCAACATTGCCCTCGGGCGACCGTGCTGTTTTTTTGGATAGCGAACTTGTATCCGCCGCCACCGCCTCCTCAAGTGTCATTTTAACGATTGCTTCGATGGAATTGCGCGGAATTGAGTCTACAACAACCCTGGAAAACTTCGTCGAGTTCCGAGGGAGGAATCTCTGGCAATCTACCATATACCGGAGCCCTGTCAAATCTAGACGGGAATCAGGACGAGTTTAGGGTGTGATCACCAGACCCTAGTTCAGAGGTCCTTTGGAAGATCCAACCGTCCATGCGCCGCGGAATTACCATATCTACCAGCCCTCAAAATTTCAGTTCAATCCGACCGTCCAAACTCCGGGAACCTTCCTATCAGTGCATCACTTTTCAGATCTATTTTCTGCGCGGGAACGAATCCAACCCGAGTTCATCTTTTTTATGAACAGGATTTCGGACATCCTTTTTGAAGGAAGTTTTGTATGGGGTATTGGGTTTTGTTCCCAAACACATCCCACTAAATTTAAAGTCTTTTCCAATATGATCTTCAACATCGTGCCGGTGTCAAACCGGCCCGACAACGTTGCTCTACGGCTGCCAACCTGCGCTAGACACGTCGTCGCTTTGTTGAGCCGAGCTCAACTTCTTCGGATCATCATCTCTGTGGGCTGAACAAGAGTTCGGCATCGCGAAGGATAAATTTTCACCAACATCGCCACCCCACGGACTACACGGAGCGGGCACACCGGCATCGCCACATGGTCACTTCATCAAGCCGGCATTGACCATGTCATGAGCTACGACCTGCATTGGCATGGCCACACTATTTCTTCTTCAAGACGATGTCCATCACGCCGACCTACCTCGACACCTCGGCTGGACTGGGGGCTCCGCTATTTCTTCGTCAACCTACTCCAGAGACTTCGGCGTCACCAGCCGACCAGCTTCGTTATGTTAGCTGGACCGGGGGCTTTGCCTTGGCGAGTCAATTTTTGCCAGCATCGCCATGCCGTCGCTTCATCACCCATCAGGCAATGGGTGTGCAGATCGAGTCCCATTTTTGGGAGTAACCTTTCTTCGGACTGCTACAACAAATAATCCAGGTGCTATTAATCCTAGCAATTTTTGTTTGTTTGGTTTTACCTTTTCCAAGGAATTATTACTCTGGTTTGTTCCATAATCTGTACACATGTCTATCAAATGGTGGCCGCATTAACGACGGTCGCGTGGTGGTTCGGTCAGTTTCCATACATAGTTCGGTGAACGCCGCATCCGGAGCTCGGACCGACCTGTGATCGACTTCGACTGCGTCACGCGGTCACTTCGGCAAGCCAACGTCATCGTCCCAATTGGCATAAATCGGCTCGCATGATCATCTTGTTGGTTGAATTGCCATACCGACATGTTCGGTTGCCTCGGGGACTTAGGCATCATCAAGAGGGTCCTACCTCGTCGGGTGTTTGGCGCACGGGCCATATTTCTTTTATTACTCACTTTGCATGAATTATTAATCATGCAACCTTTTTATTACTGTTATCTCCGGCTTGCACTATCTTTTGTTCATAGGTAAATGATCTGGATTGGGCAGCAATGTCACCTCGGCTAGACCGGGAGCTTCGTCATCACTTCATTAACCCAGCCGGGGACTTCGGCGTCACTCTGCCGGCCTGCATTGGACGAGCCGTGTCACTACCTCGGAGTGCCGAACTCCTTGCTCGGACACCTCGGGCTTGGAGGCTGGGACCTCGGCCATGCCGAGGATTGCGAACCTTGTCGGATCTGTCACAGATCAATGGGCGTCTTCATCCCGCCACAAGCCCGAATCGCGTCATCAACACCGAGCACATTAACCAGCTAAGTCACTTCCATGCTCAAAAACTTTTAGTTTTAAATTTTGCTCGGTTCGACCTAGCATTATACTTTTTGGCAAAAAGTTGTTTGTGACAAAATTCCTTGTCAAAACTTTGTTTGTGACACACAAATTCAAATACCCCGTTTATTTAGGGGCTTCCTTTATGAAGCCTTTCCTCTTGCATATGATTATACTTGTATGGCTTCGTTCCTTGTTCGTGTATTGCGCCACAATATGCACGATGTTGACTTAAGTGTTTCGCAAGCTGGGCTGCCTGGCTCTTGTGCTTACCCCTACATTCCCGATTGTTCGGCTAGGCAGTGACGGGAGCACCTCTGTGATTGTTACTACCAGGTCATCCGAGTTAGTACCTCAGATTGGGTGAAGGCGAAAGCTAGCGCTCTTATTGTTTTCAATCATGGTCGGCACACAATGGAACTCATGAGTACAAAAAATCTATTGCACAAGTCTCATAGTAACAATGAGCAACCGAAGAAAGGTATCGGTGGGGGTACTATTTTCTTCGAAGATGCTTCTTACACTTCGTCAGTAATATAGCATAAGTTCCCTGAGCGCGCTTTGTCTGTTACAGCCTTATGGCCTTATTGCCTGGTTATCGATAACATCGTCGATATTCTCGACAGGTGGAGTACATAACACTTTTCGGCCCTTGACCGAAGAGGGAGAAGCCGACGGTCGGGTAAGACGCGTTTAAAGTTCGGGTGAACACATATATGATATAAGTACTTCAGTACATACAATCATTATACATCAAATTCTTTCACCCAAGTCACTTGGGGGCTCTTAAAATTTATATGAGTTGTTTTATGGTAAATGTGTTTTCTTCTTGGTCGTTGCAAAGTCTTTTTCTACCGCTCCTTTTTCGACTCGAGTGTATGGTCAATAGCCGGATAGCCTGTCTTCTCTCTAAAAGCCTCTCGAGTTTAGTTTGCTCACATGAAATCGGAGAAGTACTTCGCCTTTGGGATAAGGAGCTTGAAGCCGTAGGCTAACCCGCGTGAAGTCTTGTGATCGGATGTGTCATGTTAAAGCACGACAGAAGCATAATTTTTTTCCAATTTTCGGATTGGCACCGAACACTTGATCTTGTTCGGACGTCAAGTTTTTACTAACGTTTTTTGGTTTTCCAAGCTTATGGCACTTCTAAACTATTTGTGTTTTTCCAGCATAAGTCTCGCAGTGCAACGCTGGACACCTTTAGAGATGCGGCAAAAACATTCCCAATATTGCTATATATGCATCGGTTTTAAATTGTGTCTTCGGTCAAATAGTTGGGTTGCCTGGCTCATGTGCTTGCATGCTACGTTCCGCTTTGTTTGGCTAGGTGTGCAAAGGGAGAACCACTACGATTGTGCTTCCAGCTCGCATAGTTAAGCACCTCAGTGCAGAAAGCCGAAAACTAACTGTCACAATAAGTGTAAACTGGTCAACGATCCGATGACTATGTTAAATGAAGGGCCATTCATAACATTGGCCAAAGTTTTTACGACATGACCTCGGCTGTCTCCGAACACTAACTGGGGGCTCGTAGCTAGCTTCCCCTGTTTAAAGCTCCTATGACTAAGTGAAAGTTATAAAGCCCGCATATCTGATTGCCTCATTTCCGCTAACACAACCGCCTTCGGGCATCGAGACGTCGGCTAAGGGTTGTCTTGTTATTACGGAGACATCCTGCGTAGTATCTACAAAGGGGTAGAAGCCGATGATGGGCCACTTTCAACTGATAAATGGTCACAATGGAGTCAAAATAAACATATCATCATCATTGTATTTAATATACAAGGGCCGCCTACCATAATCATCGTTATAAAGCCATAAATATGCATCAATTTGACTTAAGATTTTTGCCAAGCTGGGTTGCTGGCTCCTGTGCTTACCCCTACATTCCCGATTGTTCGGCTAGGCGGTAAAGGGAGCACCTCTGTGATTGTTACTACTGGGTCATCCGAGTTAGTATCTCAGACTAGGTGAAGCCGAAAGCTAGCGATCTTAAAGGATATAATTGGTCGGCAATGACGGAAGTAAAAATTTTGGTTCATTATTACCATAGAGTTCGGGAACTTTCCCCGTACTAATTCCTGAATATTTTCCACCCACATTGATTGGAGGTGAGGTTTCATGATCATGATCAGCATGACAACCCAAAGAAAGGAACCGATAGCGGGATTATTTTCTTTGGAAGATGTTTCATATCTCTCTGCGTACCTTTGGTTATAAAACCATATGGCCGGATTGCCTTGTTTTCCATAAATCTTTGCCCTTATAACGGCTTTATAAAGTAGGGCAAACACTCCCCGGCTTCTGGCCGAGGAGGTTGAAGCCGATGGTCGGTCAACAAAGTTGTGTACAATGCGGATCCGAGCATTAATGATGTAAAGTACTTGGATACATAGAACCATTACACATAATTTGTGATTTAACTCTAGATATCGATCCTTAATTCGGCCACCCATGCCCACATTAAGGCTCGGGGGCTACTGGGCTTCGGGCTTATCAATCACTAATATTAAAAGGGGCGTATTGATCCCCTCATCTGGTGTTTCCACCCGACCAGTGTCTCAGGGGCTACTGCATTGCTTATTCAATGCAGAAAATTCAAAGTGCTCAGTGTTCGGCTGGACCGGACTATGCGCAAACGTGTCTTCGGACAACAATAAGTACCATCTGGGACTTATCCAGCATCAAGCTAATATATCACGGCGACTTCTCATGACCCTCTCTCAGGAGCCCGTCTTCCGATCATTATTTCTAATATATTACACTGCGTTCCTATTCCTACGTATGCTGCCGATCTAGGAGTTGATCCTCAGGACGATTTTGCAAATTGACCTGAGTCCCAGGGGCTACTAGGATCAGCAGTTTTATGTTTTCCTTTAGGTGCATCTCTGGTTTTAGACGGACACACACCTTGAGGGCTACTGGATATACATATACTAGCTATATATCTCGGCAGAGAGTAAATTGCACCAATCGAAAATATTCACAAAAAATCAGCCCGCAGTCAGGGTGGTGCACCACCTCAGAAGCAGTCCGTCATAAAGCTCGGGCGCCAGTGGCTGGCTCCATAGAGGGCATTTCCGGCATAAAGCCCGGATTCGAATGGCTCGCTCCATAGAGAACTTTTAAGCGTTAAACTCGGATAACCTCCTTCAAACTTTTTCAAGCCAAGGTGATCTATGACACCTCGGATATAGTCCGGCGTTAGAGCTCGGATATAGTCCGGCGTTGGAGCTCGGATACAGTTCGGCGTTAGAGCTCGGAAGCGGTCCGGCGTTGGTGCTCGTTTGCAAAAGATACCTTGAATGCAGTCCGGCGTTGGAGCTCAGATGAAAGAGGACACTACCGCACGACAAACACTTCAAACCCGAGGTGTGGCATAAAAATAACAAGGCAATGATATAGGCCGAAGACTTAAAGGGCTCCTCGGATACCCGACATGTGATATCTTCAGATTTCGCTCGGCAATCCTCAAGATAGAAGATGGGAAGATTTGTTGAACCAGCTTTCAAGACCGACGACCGAAGACAAAGAACAGTTCAGAAGAACCGAGGAGCGTCTCCAACTTGAAGACCAGTTCAGGGGCTACTGACGGTGTCCTGGACTAGGGGGCACTCACCACATCGTCTCCCAATTAGTTGGATTGGGCCAAGGACCCCCATGGCTGTTTACTCACGGGCTAGTTCGGACAGCCGATGTATACACAAGAAGGATTCCACAAGACTTGGTGATCAAGACAAGGACTCCTCTCCACCGACGTATTCGACTAGGACTCTTGTTATCCTAGGCCTCTGGTGCATTATATAAACCAAGACCAGGCTAGTCGATAGATCATTATGACAATCATAGCCAGACTAGACTTTTAGGGTTTAGTCATTACGATCTCATGGTGGATCAACTCTTGTAATACTCATATTCATCAAGATCAATCAAGCAGGACATAGGGTATTACCTCCATAGAGAGGGCCCAAACCTGCGTAAAACATTGTGTCCCCCGTCTCCTGTTACCATCGATCCTAGATGCACAGTTCGGGACCCCCTACCCGAGATCCGCCGGTTTTGACACCGACATTCACCACCTGCATTGGTGCCTCTCCTATGATGCGTGAGTAGTTCTTTGTAGACCATTGGGTCCATAGTTAGTAGCTAGATGGCTTCCTCTCTCTCATTTGATTCTTAATACAATGCTCTCTTGGAGATCCATATGATGTAACTCTTTTTGCCGTGTGTTTGTTGGGATCGGATGAACTTTTAGTTTATGATCCATGAAAGTATTTGAGTTTCTTTGATCTCTTTTATGCATGATTGCTTATAGCCTCGTATTTCTTCTCCGATATTTGGCTTTTGTCTGGCCAACTTGATCTATTTATGTTGCAATGGGAAGAGGTGCTTTGTAGTGGGTTCTATTTCCTCCTGGTCGGATTTGTGCCATGAGTTTGTGGGCGCCTTTACTGGAGGTCACAAAGCCCATGGCCAAGCAAGCGACCTGCATGTCATTCCCCAGAAGGGAGGCGAGAGTCTGCGCAAGTATATACAGAGGTTCAGCCGGGTACAGTATAATATCCCTGATGTTCACCCTGCTGCATCATCAGCGCGTTCCATCAGAACGTGCGTAACCGCAAGATGCGCGAAGAACTGGCAATGAACAAGGTGAAAGATGTGTCAGAACTCTATGTTCTTGCTGACAGATGTGCCCGAGCTGAAGAGGGAAGGAAGTACCCCGGCGAAGATGCCGACGTGGAAACCGACTCCTCAGATGAGGATACTGCCGCCCCGGCGAAGAAAAGCCGGCGCCGCAACAGGAAGCGCAAAGGTAAAGCTGTGCTTGCCGTCGAGGGATCTGACAACGCCGGCTCCGCCAAGAAAACCAAGGCAGATGACCCCGGCAAGGAAATTGCCGGATGTGTCGCCTGCCGGGCCTTGGCGGCTGCCGAGAAGCCAGGAAACTCCGACAAGCAATACTGCAAGATCCATCGCACCAAAGGCCATGATATCTAGAACTGCCGACAGGTTGAGCTCCTTGCTGAGAAGCAAAGGGCTGAATATGAGAGGTGGGACAAGGAGAAAGGCCAGGACGGTGCTGAGGGGTCCGGCAAGAGGCGTGGCGGCCAGGCGGGCCGTCGCGGCAAAGATAAACAGCAGGAGGGGCCCGCCCAGGGCCGTGACAAAAAGCCAGAAGACGATGATCATGAAGAGGATGATGAGTCTGGTGACCAAGAATTTCAGAAAGCTACAGAGGCCATGTGCGTCGATGGCGGCGCCTCGCTGCATACCTCTCACCGCCAGCTTAAACAGTGGGCGCCTGAGATTACAGCGGCGGAACCGTCGTTTGATGCCCAAAGGCCGCTGAAGTGGTCCAGCACACCTATCATTTTTGACACTGAGGATCACCCTGATCGCACTACTGCGGTCGGGTGCTTGCCATTGTTGGTTTCACCAACAATACGCAACCTCAAGGTGACAAAGATGCTAGTCGATGGCGGGGCCGGTCTGAACTTAATCTCGCCTGCCGTGATCGAGAAATTGCAGATTCCTGATGAAGACCTCGAAGAGACGGGCACGTTTCAGGGGGTCAACCCGGGAAGAAGTCAACCAAAGGGAAAGGTCATGTTGCCCGTGACTTTTGGGAGTGATCTGAACTACAGGATAGAAAGGGTTGTGTTCGACGTTGCCAAGACCCCCTTGCCTTACAACGGGATCCTTGGCCGCCCAGCACTGGCCAAGTTCATGGCGGCATCACATTACGCCTACAACACCCTGAAGATGCCGGGGCCTGTGACGATCATCACCGTCCCATCAGACAAGAAGGATGCGCTAATTTGCGCTGACCAACTCTACCAACAAGCAGTTGCAGCAGCCGCCACTGCTAAGGCGCTTGCTCCTGCCGCTGGAGCCCTGGGAAGGCGAAAGAAGAAGACCGGTGAGACCTCAGGCACCCACTCCGGCAAGCGCACCTCTTCGGAGTGTAGCGCTCCCGTCGAGGACGTGCCAGAGAGCTCCGCCAAAAGAAACAAGAAGTCCAGGGCCACACCGCCGGGAACCAAGAAGGTTTCTGTCAAGGAGGACGGCACGGGAGGAGCTTTTACCATAAGCTCCACCCTTGACGACAAATAGGAAGACACACTCATCACCTTCCTGCGGGCGAATGTCGATGTGTTTGCATGGCAAGCATCCGACATCCCCGGCGTTCCCAGGGAGGTGATTGAGCACCACCTTGTTGTCCGTCCTCATGCGCGGCCCGTCAAGCAGAAGGTCAGAAAGCAAGCTTTGGAACGACAAGAGTTCATCACAGAGGAGATCCGGAAACTGGAAGCAGCGGGTTTGGTAAGAGGAGTGCTCCATCCAACGTGGTTGGCCAATCCGATGGTAGTGCGCAAGGCAAATGGGAAGTGGAGGATGTGTATTGATTACACAGATATTAATAAGGCTTGTCCCAAATACCCCTTCCCGTTGCCGCGCATCGACCAGATTGTTGACTCCACAGCTGGGTGTGATCTGTTGTCATTCCTCGATGCCTACTCCGGCTACCACCAGATCTTCATGACAAGGGAAGATGAAGAGAAAACGGCATTCATCACCCCATGTGGTACGTATTGCTTTATACGGATGCCTTTCGGGTTGAAGAGTGCTGGTTCAACGTTTGCGAGGGCGGTCCAGATTGGTTTTGAACCCCAGCTCCATAGAAATATGGAAGCTTATATGGATGATATAGTGGTCAAAACCAAGAACAGGGCAACCCTCATATCAGATTTACAAGAAACATTTGCAAACCTACGCAAGATCAATCTCAAGCTGAACCCTGAGAAGTGCGTCTTCGGCGTCCCGTCTGGCAAGCTTCTCGGGTTCTTTGTGTCACAGCGTGGGATAGAGGCCAATCCGGACAAGATCAAAGCTATAGAGCAGATTGAAGCGCCCAAGCGAGTCAAGGATGTGCGTCGGCTTGCTGGTCGCGTTGCCGCCATGAGCAGGTTCATTTCCAAGTCCGCTGAGCGCGCCCTTCCCTTTTTCAAGATTTTGAAAAAGGCGGGCCCAATGGAGTGGACGCCAGAAGCCGAAGCAGCATTGCAAGATTTGATGAGGTACCTCTCCTCCGCGCCAATACTAGTTGCGCCTAGGCCACAGGAACCATTGCTGCTGTACCTGGCGGCAACGAACCAGGTGGTCAGCGCCGCACTAGTGGCGCAGAGAGAAATTGATGATGAGGTAATAGCAGCGACGGAGCCCAGTGCCACCGATGCCAAGACGACGCAGCAAATTGAAGTGCCACCGAAGAAGAAAATGATGCAGCACCCGGTCTACTTTGTTAGTTCCCTCCTGCAGGGGGCTAGATCGAGGTACTCCGGTGTGCAGAAACTGCTCTTTGGCCTTCTTATGGCCTCGAGGAAGCTGCGTCACTACTTCCAGGCGCACGAAATCACTGTCGTCACTCGCCTCCCTCTGCAACGGATATTGCACAATCTAGACGCAATGGGAAGGATCATAGAGTGGGCACTGGAACTGTCCAGCTTTGGCCACAAGTTTGAGAGTACCTCGACGATTCAAAGCCGAGTCCTGGCGGAGTTCGTTGCAGAATGGACCGCGACGCCTCACGAAGAATCCCAAGAGACCGCTCTCCCCGGCAAGGAGGCAAGTTGCGACTGGATCATGTACTTTGATGGAGCTTTCTCCTTACAGGGCGCCAGGGCTGGCGTACTGCTTGTTGCGCCCACCGGAGAGCACCTCAACTACGTGATCCAGATGCACTTCCCCAAGGAGGTGTCAACAAACAATACTGCTGAATACGATGGGCTGCTTGCTGGTCTTAGGATCGCGGCAGACCTCGGAATCAAGAAACTCATCGTTAGGGGCGACTCGCAACTTGTTGTCAAACAAGTCAACAAACATTACCAGAGCCCGTTGATGAAGGCCTACGTCGATGAAGTGAGAAAGTTGGAAGAGCGTTTTGATGGTATACAGGCGGAGCACGTTCCCCGAGCAGAGAACGACATCGCCGATTACCTGTCAAAGCGCGCTGCCCTCAAGCTACCTGTGGAACCAGGTACCTTTGTGCTTCAGCTAACTCAACCATCTGTTGATCCATCAACAGAGCAAAACAAGAGAAGGAAATCAGGGCCCGGCAAGTACTTTCCCACCGAGCTCCCCGGAGCCACCGGCAAGGATGTTGCCAGAGATACTGAGCCCGCCACGGGACGGCTAGCTCCGACGGAGCATCGAGCTCTTGCCGTCGAGACAGCCGCTCCTGTAGCGGAGGAAACGCCTTTAGTCCTCGCCGTCGAGCCCCAGGCTCCGGCATGGGCACAACATACCATCCGATTCCTCCAAACTGGGGAACTTCCTGAAGAGCAGGAAGAAGCGGAAAAAGTAGCCCGTCGATCTGCTATGTACCAGTTTGTCGATGACGTCCTGTACAGAAAGAGGTCGAACAGTGTGAAATTGAAGTGTATCCCTCAAGAGGAAGGGCTGGGGCTGTTGGCAGAGATACATGGAGGCATATGTGGATCCCACATAGGGTCAAGAGCCCTTGCCGGCAAGGCATTTCAGCAAGGCTTCTTCTGGCCCACTGCCCTCCAGGATGCGACGACACTAGTCACCCGGTGTGAAGCGTGTCAGTTCCATTCAAAGAAGCTTCATCAGCCAGCTCAAGCCCTTCAAACTATTCCTCTCTCCTGGCCTTTCTCGGTGTAGGGGCTCGACATACTGGGCCCTTTCACCCGCGCTGTCGGGGGCTTTTAGTACTTGTACATTGCAATCGACAAGTTCATAAAGTGGCCAGAAGTGGAAGCAGTGAGGAAGGTCACAGCACAGTCAGCCGTCAAATTCTTCAAGGGACTAGTGTGCCGTTTTGGTGTACCCAACAGGGTCATCACCGACAACGGTACATAGTTCATAAGCCGCACCTTCATGCAATATACCCAAGACCTCGGCAACAAAGTCTGTTTCGCTTCCGTTGCTCACCCACGAAGCAATGGTCAAGCTGAGAGGGCAAACGCTGAAGTACTGCGAGGCTTAAGGACAAAGACCTTTGACAGGCTGCGCAAGAGTGGAAGGCGCTGGATTGATGAATTGCCGGCGGTTCTTTGGTCAATCAGAACGACACCAAATCGAGCCACCGGCCAGACACCCTTTGCCCTGGTATACGGGGCAGAAGCAGTTCTCCCTACGGAACTCATATACGGGTCACCTCGAGTACTCGCTTATGACGAGCTTGAGCAAGAGCAATTGCGGCAAGATGACGCAACGCTCCTTGAGGAAGATCGTCTTCGGGCGGCTAGGAGAGCAGCGCGCTACCAACAAGCCTTGCGCCGCTACCATAGACGCAAGGTTCATGCCCGAAGCCTTGAGGAAGGCAACCTTGTTCTTCGGCGCGTTCAATCGACCAAGAATTCCAACAAGTTGACGCCAAAGTGGGAAGGCCCTTATCAGGTAATACGAGTCACCAGGCCCGGCACAGTCCGCCTGGAGACTGAAGATGCCGTTCCGGTGAGTAACTCCTGGAACATTGAGCATCTTCGCAAGTTTTACCCGTGAGGCGCGGCTGGCCGGCCCCCCCGGCAAGCCACCTTTTGTACGAGCCTTGCCGATGACGCATGTAACCCTCTGTACAAAGCCAGGCGCAGACCCTGAGCATAAGTAAATGAAGCGCTGGCGCCCTAAGTTATAGCACGCATGCTAGGTCGAGTCTCGTCCTTGGTTAGGGTTGATAGTGCTTAGCGGCGACTAACCCCTAGCTTAGAGGTCGAGTGTGCGTCTCTTTGTCTTTCTTTTGTCTTCTTTGGTTCACAGGACACGCAGATATCCGTGCCGAACCACTTGGGGATAAAAAAAGAGAGGAACAAACCAGCATCTAGCCCCCGGCAAGCCAGTATTGCCGGGGGCTGCAAGAGCAAAGATCCACCCACGGCGAACCAGGGTTGCCGGGGACTGCAGCTTCAGATAAGTTCTTCATCCCTTATCATGCATTCCATTATGGACTGGGGTATGTGAAACCTCGTTTTCCCCTAAGCTACCGTGCTCCCCTAACTCTAGGCCCTAGGGCTCGTTCCTGGGGCCAAGTTGGGTCATAGTTGCGGCAGCGAAAGGATGAAACAAGGAGCCTGAACCCGCCTCATCCCTGCCTCCGCCAAAGGCGTGAGGAAGGTCGAGTGAAGTGGGGAGACGGCAAGCCTGTTGCCGGGCAAGGAAATGTTTATCTTGAAGATATCAAGGATTTACTCCTTGTCGTGGGTTCCACCCACAAACAAATGACCCGGCAAGCATCCCTTTTTCATTAAAAACATTCCACTCAGGTACAGTCCATAGGGAATGAAAAACATGAATGATGGGATTACAAGTTTTAAATTCAGCAAAGGCCCGAAGGCGTACAAACTAAAAAGAGATAAGGTGCCCGTAATCCCTTTCTTGTCCCTCTCCTCAGGAGGCAGGTCAAGGAGGCGAAAGGGACAAAAGGAGCGCCTAGGCGAGCTACGTGTGGCAGAAGACACCAAGAGAACATCTTGGTGGCCGTCCAAAGGCTGGATGGTGATGGCGGCGCCGGAAACAGAGCTCGAAGACAAGGCGGCAGGACGTCAGCACGCGTCGAAGGCGTCGGTGCCCGCGTACTCCGACTTGACGGCCTTGCCGCCCGCCCTCTTCCTCTTCCATAGCCTCCCAACGCCAGCCGCCCAAGGAGACGACCCCGCGAAGTTCAAGGAGCCGGCGACACGGATGATGGGGTTGCCGGTGCCGCACGGAGCGGCACCCGACACCTAGTCGGACCCGTCATCCTGCCGCCTACTACCCTCGTCGTCGCTGCCGCTGTCCTCCTCGTCACTCCCACCCGAGGAGGAGTCTTCACTATCAGAAGAGCTCTCCACGCAGCACCTTGCACGGGTCCCAAAGCACCCGAAGACCTTGACGGAGAGAAGGCCACCCTCCATCAGCTTAAAATGGAGAGTGAGCCCCTCCGTCAAGCGGTGGATATGAGAAAACGTCTTCCATCCCCGATAAAGATACATCACGTGAGGGGCAGGGAAGTCGACACGGACCCGCGTGCCACTGATCCCACAACCCCTCATGTGCAGCCGCAATGATTCCGGCGGATCCAGCTCCATCTCCCGCGTAAATGGAGTCGGGAGACGAAGGCGACGGTGCGGCGGCCGGCGTAGCCTGACGAAGAACTCTCAAGGGTCATCCCCAACATGGCCCTCCATTGGAGGGGGAGCTGCTGGCGGAGGCGAGGCCAGCGCGCCGCCCCGTCCTCCTCTTCCCCGAGCGCCCCGGCCTCGCCCACGGCCTCGCCCCCTCCCCCTTCCCCTCGCGGCTGGCTCTGCCACCGCAGGCGCAGGAGAAGGAGGGATGCATTGTCGAGTAGCGACCCTCGCCGCCACTGTTGAAGGACCGGGATTCCCTCTCTCCATGACAGATGGAAGGAGCAGAAGCTGAAGGAAGAAGAAGATGAAAGAATGCGGGAAGCCATCCCCCCTCCCGCTCTTTATAAAGGATCGGGGTTGGGGCTCGGCCGCCCCGCTCGGCCAATCAAGATACGGAAGGCGCAGGGAGCCAGGACCGACCTGCCGCCCCAACCAGCGACGGCCCGGTTTCCCGCCTCCACCGTTTGCCACCCCAGGCGCATGGGAGACGCGTGGCGGACGTGTAGAACCGAGGGGACGGGTGACACGACCACTCCCCACCCCATGATCGTGGGGAGTGGATGCCTTGAAGACCGCGCCTCAGCCCCATTCAGTAAATGGGCCGCGCCTCCACGCCTCCCTCCGTTTATGGGGAAGGCGCGAACTGCCCCTTTACTACGATGTGACGCATGCCTGCGGGAACCAACCCCACGCATGCCGCCCACGTCACACGCGCCTCCCCATGCCGCGCCACGCGCGGGAGTCATGGGAAGCGCAGCGCACGAAGAATCTTACCGCGGTAAAAACCGCCCCGCCTGCCCGCGCACCGTTTTTGGGCCTAGCCCAACAACGCGCTGCGCTTATGTGTGGACCAGGCCCGGGGGCTCCTGTCGGTGTACAAAAAGAGGGGTACACTTTTTGTACCCCTATAACTGTGCATGGGCAGTCTGAGCCACGGGCATCACCACACCAAGCAAGGCAAGGGAGGTGAGCCAGGGTAAGACCGAAGCTCAAGAGAACTACGATGCCAAGGCCAAGACCATGAAGAGCAAAGGGGACGAAGCGGACTCCCCCGGCAAGATCCTTGCCGGGAGACAGTTCTAGCAGCCCCGGCAAGACCCTTGCCGCGACGACTCGTCCCGCGCCTACGGAACAAATCACCCTTGAGTCCACTTCCCCCAAAGGGTAAGGATTCGGGAGACATCCCCGTGGCGGCATGCAGATCTTCGTGAAGACATTCAAGATCAGATACGCACTAAGGAGACGACAACCCTTGGCGGGATCCCAGCCGAGGAAGACCACAAGGCCCCCGGCAAGCGCCTTGCCGGGGATGACAGCAGGCACCTCGGCAAGACCCTTGCCGGGGCCCCGGCAAGGCCCTTACCGAGGACACCTGCAGGGCCACCATCAGGCCCACACCGACTAAACCTCCACCACCGCATGCATGCAGCTGCCGACCCAACCAGTTGGGCAGGCACCTGCGTGGCGGCATGCAGATCTTCGTGGAGACCCACCACTGCTCAGCTGCTTGCCTACCTACGTGGCAACGCAGGCGTCGCAGGCCAGGGCGCGTGTCGACAGAAGAAGGAGCGGTGACGGACGAGACAGGTTCCTCCCCCGTCCCCGATAAAGCAAGGACACCTAAGCAAGACGCATTAAATGCGCCTTGTCATGTAATGCGAGGGATAACCTCGCATCACTGTACCCTTTCCACCTCCTGTGTGCCACTGTGGCAACCCCTTTTTCTATAAAAGGAGGCCCGAGGTGACCAGGAGAAGGATTCGGCTTTTTGGAGCTCCTCACGCCCCATAGCTAGCTCAAGAACACAGATATACAATCCACCAAAGCAGGAGTAGGGTTTTACGCATCCTCGCGGCCCGAACCTGGATAAACGAACCGTGTGCTACCTGTTAGATCCGCGCTTCTCATGACCCCGCGCCCCGCCAACCGCAGTAGGGATTCTTGTGATCCCATAGGTGTCGTTCTGCACCGACATAATCGATATGATAAGAGAGATTTCATTGCTAGAAAACATGGTAAATAAAGAGAACCATGGGTTCAGAAACCCATGCCTTTTCCTACTAATCCTCCTAAAACATGGATGAGGAAGAATTTGAATGCTTTGCTAAAATGCTTAGGCCAGTCTTTTTACGTACTCGTTTGACTGATATTTTGAAGATTGCCCCATATGCCAAGTATATGAAACATATTGTCGCTAATAAAAGAAAGATACCTGAAGCTGAAATTTCCACCATGCTTGCAAATTATTCTTTTAAGGATGCAGTACCTATGAAACTAGGAGTTCCAGGAAAACCTACTATACCATGCTCCAATAAAAGAAATTATGTCAAAATTGCTATATGTGATTTCAGAGCCGATGTTAGTGTTATGCCTTTCTCTTTATATAGAACACTTGATTTGAATAAAATCAGGCCTACTAAAATTTCTTTCCAAATGGCTACTAAATCAACTTCCATACCTATCGGTATTTGTGCGGATGTGCGTGTTGTAGTTGCAAATGTTACTATCTTAATAGACTTTGTTATAGTTGATATGCCCGAGGACGACAACATGTCGATTATCCTTGGTAGACCATTTTACAATACCGCAGGGGCTGTTATTGATTGCAACAAAAGCAAGGTCACTTTTTCATATCAATGGTAATGAGCATACGGTGCACTTTTCGAATAAACAATTCCATGTGAATGGTATCGATTCTATTCAAAAGGTTTCGACAATTACTATTGGAGGTTTCCAATTCCCTCTTCCAACTGGCAAAAAAAATATGAAACTCTTATTATTGGGGAGATGCATATCTCTGTTGAGGTAACTTAGTGTCATAAGAAGATTCTTCAATTTCATGTTACTTGGAAATAGTTTATTAATAAGACTTGATCAACATTATTAATGGATTCTTTTTAGGGGCATTAGGTCGATAAATTTAGTAAACACAACCTTCTGTACATACTATTTGTTCTCTGTTGTTCTTAGTTAAATAAAATAAAATGCCATGATTATCCTATTTTTTGAATTCGTCGTGCAATAAAATGGCCAAAAATAGAAGTGCTTAGAATGATGTAAAATTTTAACATGATTTTTTCTGGAATATATAAGAATTTTTGGCACTGAATACAACCTAGGGGGTGCCCTACTGCTCACAAGGCACCAGGGCGTGCCAAGATGCCTTGTCCATCCCACAGGGACCCACTCACTTATCCATTCAGCCCACTTCATCTCCTACCTCGAGAAAAAAATTCCCGGTTGCTCTCTCCCTCGCGTTCTTGCTCCCAAACCTGAGATTTTCAATCTCTTTGCTTGGAGCTCCTTTTCTAAAACTATTTTGGGGGATTGCTCATTGGTATGTGACTCCTCCATTGCTCTAATTAGTTTTTGCTTTTGTGGATTATATTTTGCATGATTAGCTGCTCTTGGTGCTACTAAAAATGAGCTTGCATGTTGAATTATTTGAGTTCCAAGTAGTTTTAATGATTGATATAGCCTCTAGATATTCATATGAGTAGTTTCTATGAATCTTGTGAAGTTTTATTGACACCATTTTGTGGCCCAAAAATTTGTTCATATGAAATATGAACTTTAGGAGGGGTTCCTTGAGACGGAGTGCCAAGGGAGTCATTGGGCATGCCCAGGATAGTGACCTCAACATTCCGCGTAGGACGGAGGTTCGGCCGTGCGAATGGCCACACAATGCCTTCATGAATGAAGCCGGATTCCACCAAGAGTTCACAAAATTCATTGCAAATGTCGGGTTGACCGACTTCCTCTCAGATGAGTGTGACTAGTACCACATCCTTACAAATTCCTTTGTGCAAAATTACCAACTCTTGCATAGGCTTGAGCCTGCCATGGTGCGTTTTGATTTATATGCTGAACATCATGAGATACCATTTACTGAGTTTTGTGAGATATGTTTGATTCCTTTCGGTGAATAGTTGAGAGACCGTCGACCGGTGGAGTATGATGGCCTCCTCCATACATTAACCATGGGAGAAGAAAGGGGCATGTCGTAATCCCGCTAGTTTGCATTTTCCTGATGTGCACTACTTTGCTTTATTCATAGGGAAATGTTTCACTGCTTAGGAGGAAGGTGGTACGCTCGGTGCACCTGACCTCGCCATTTTACGCTGTGCACTTTTTACTGACAACACTTATAGCCTTAGAGCTATTATTGCACGCCGCCTGCACACTAACATGACTGGGGGAAAGACTCACGGTGGCATTTATGCTACTCGCTTAGCGAGATGTTTTCATGTTGATATACGCCAGCATGATTATTTGTTGCCTAGGATTTACTTAGATCACCAGGCTAGGATAGATCACCTCTTTACCGATGAACCTAAGCCTCCTCACCACATTCCTTATAACCTGGTATTTAGTGAGGATAGTCGTGATATTATTACGTTGCCTGCACCTTCTTTCTTTGACTCTCACGCCAGGAACGGATATGCTGTCATTCCACCGAATATCATTGCTTACTAGAACGAGTTGGTTGCGGTTGAGAATGTGGCCCAGGCTTGGGACACTCAAGTGTCGCCACCCCAACACTTTCCAATCGGACCAGATGGCTACTATGGATGGTGATTACCATGTTAGCCCAAAGGCCTAAGCTTGGGGGAGTACGGTTTCTCACCGACATTACATTCATGCTCACACATTTCATTTCAGTTGTCGGTGTTCATCCTCTTTCATTGCATAATCCATGTAAGTTTTACTTCCGCTTTCTTCCTGTGTGTTAAAAAAACTTTGAGAATATTCAAAAAATATTTCTCGCTTATTTTTGGTTTTTCTATCCCGTTTAATTAGTTGTAGCCTTAAAAGAAAAACCAAAATGATTTCTTATTTCTTCCTTTTCTTGTTGGGAGCTTTCTGATGTAAGTAGTTTTTCTTGCTTTTTGTGTTTCCTTCGTTAATTTGCTTTCTTTAGAAAAACTAAGAACTCCAAAAATATTTCAGTGTGTTTCTTTGAAATTCTTTTTTGAGTTGTCGTAAGGAAAAGACTACAATGAAAATGTTGAGTGGCTCTCATATGCATTATTGTTGATCTAGCAAAGAGCCAATATTACCTTGTCTTCTCCTTTGAATAAAATGCTTGTAGATACTAGCTTAGTCCACGACACTCTTGCACTATTATTATTTTCATATCATTCAGTTGTGCAAGTGAAAGGCAATAATGATGATAACCTGATTAAGTGATTGTGGCGAGGAAAAGTGAGTATGAACTCAACTTGTTTTTGTCTTTGTAAATATGTTTAACTCAGTATCCATGATTCAGCAAATTATGAGTAAACATGTTTATGATGAAAATTAGAGATTATAGTTGCTCATGCCATGCTTAAGTAGCTAGGAGTGGATAATGATTTATCTTGATTGTCAACATGCACTAAAATGGTTATGCTGTAGTATGATAGTTTGGTATCCTCCTCTGAATGTTTCAAGTGGCTTGACTTTGCACATTTTCACGCATGTAGTTGATTCAAAACCAACATAGCCTCTATGATATTTATGTTCATGGTTTTTATATCCTAATCATGCTAGTATTCAATGTTAATTATTCACAATGCATGAGTATGACCGTTGCCGCTTTCTAGTTGGTCGCTTCTCCATCTATTTGCTAGCCTTCGCATGTACTAAGCGGGAATATTGCTTGTGCATCCAAATCCCTAAACCAAAGTTGTTCCAGATGAGTCCACTATTGATATCTCCAATGTATCTATAATTTATGAAGTATTCATGCCATGTTTACAACAATTTTTATATGGTTTTGGTATGATTTGCATGGAACTAACCCAGACTGACGTTGTTTTTAGCAGAACTACCGTGGTGTTGTTTTTTGTGCGGAAATGAAAGTTCTCCAAATCAGCTAAAACTTTTTGACGATTTTTTGGAACAAAAGAGACCCCCAAAGCTTCGTGGGAGGGCCACAAGAGACACGAGGAGGGCACAACCCATCAGGGCGCGCCTGGAGCCCAACCTGATAGAGGCGGGGTGTCCTTAATCTAAACAAAACCCCACCTTGATCAATAAAGCTTTCCTCTTATATTCGCAATATCCAGATTGCAATCTCAGTTTCTTGCTTGTTCTTCGTTTGCCTACAGGAAACAAACCTTCGTGGTTAGGCTGATCGTGCTCCGCCGTGGTCAATAACCTCTCGGAGTTGGTTTAGCGATTGCGAAGGCGCGACGTCCTCGCACGTTCGTAGTCAGATCGTGCGAGGTGTCTCAATATTTCGATGAGATGATAACTATTGATTTGGTGGAATCGACTTTGACGATCCGACTACAAACGTGCACGACGTTGCGCCTTAGAAATCGCTAAACCAATCTCCCGAGGTTACTGACGATGCTGGAAGCACGATCAGCCTGACCACGAAGGTCTATTCCTGCACGCAATCGAAGAACAAGCAAGAATATGATAATGCAATCTGAATATTGCGAATATAGATGAAGTATTGATAAAGGTGGGGATCCGAAAGCGGTCTTGGTCTGGTCGTTGGACACAAACGAAGTACACGAAGTTGCAATGGCTAACTTTTAACTAAACAAATCCCAAGGAAAAAGCTACTAGATGGATCCACTTATATAAGAGCAAGGGTGGCAGCCAAGGAGGTTGAGCGACGTCCCAAGGCATCCTAAAACCAACCCTAGGTCGTACAAGGCTCATGGGCCCAAGTGGAGGTGATGCAACACCTTTGGACTTGTTGTTTGACTCGGATTCTGCTACAGCGTCAGATTGTTTCGTCGATATCTCCATGCTCCAGACGAATTTGAAGGTGAATCCATTTAGGTTGGAAAGAGCACGAAATCTACTTTCCAACAAAAAAAGAATCACCCAATTTGGAGTCCGTATGAAAAAGTTGTTGGCGTTTTGAGTCAGGTATGTTTGTGCAGTCCGAATCTGAGTCCAAAACGTGAGAGATTTGGACTCTATCTTCTCTTGGCCCAAAAGTGACGTGAGAGGACTTTTTGAAGAGAACCTAAACTTCTCTTTTTCCCTTATCTTCATATGTGGATTGTACAAATGTCCCATACACCTGCAATTAGACAAAATACAAAAGTGTGTGAAGTATTTTTGTTCTGGATAACATAAATAGATTATTGAATAGTTTGCACTAGAAATCACCTAACAAATATGCATGTATGCAATATTTTTGGTCGTATCCAAGGTAGTCATGTCCTCATCATCCTCCCCTTCTTGAAAAACAAAGCTGTCCTCGGCGCTGCTTAATCTGAAATGTGGCTAAGAAAAGAGACAAGCTGTACATGTTGTATATGTATATGTCATCCATTTTACTTTCCTTGATTTTTGCACATATGACACATGTATACATGAGTAACTTTGATAGATCATAAAATATAAAGAAAAATTATTATCATAAGTAGGAGGCATGAAAATATTGCAACTCAGTTTGCACATATAAGTGAAGCTCTTATTCATATCAAAAGATTGACAATATTCATCATTAAACCATCCCAACATTGGTGAATAAATCTTACTTGCATCAAATTTACATGCGACAATATGCTTAAATAAGCAAACATACAATAAGTCATTGGACACAGAATCATCACCAAGATTAGAGGTCATATCAAGATGATTAAACATTGGTTCTTTCGCATCAACAGTTAATTCAATGGGTGCACTCAAAATTGTTGGTATTTTAGTTGTTTGATCACATGGCAAAGTCAAATTATCAACATAGTCTGGTGGTACCATCAAAGTAGTGGGTAGCTCATCAGATGGTGCATTCAAATTGACAAGGCATTCATCATTCTCATGTAGAGATGGAAGATAAGTACCTTCTTCATTACCTCTTATGATCAACTCAGATGATGTAGCGACTCTCGGGGGTGATGTGTCACATGGTGGGGGTGACGTAGTCCTCACAACAACGGATGTGGTTGTCATAGTATGCCTAGTAGTTGAAGGAACAATCATATCAACTCTTGGAATGTGCACCATGCGCTTGTTCTCCTCATGGACAACACGTCGTTTTATTTCCTGTTCAGCTTTGCAAGCAAGACGAAACAAATGGTCCATAGGATAACACTCTTCATGAATTAATATCTCTTGAATATTACGGTTTAATCCTCCCCAAAATCTATCCATAAAATCATCTTCACTTTCTTCTAAAGAGGAATGTAACAAGGTAGTTTGTAAATCATCATAATATTTTGTTACAGTGTCACTACCTTGTTTTAAATGTTGCAACTTCTTAATCATGTCGCGAGTATAATAAGCGGGAACGAAATTATGTCTCATGGCAAGTTTCAAATCATCCCAAGTAGTAGGTATATAATCAGGGTGTAACTGACAATATTCACTCCACCAAACCAAAGCATAACCAGTGAAAGAACCAACCGCGACCTTAACCTTTTTATGTTCATCAAAATTATGGGAAGAAAATATATTTTTTATGTTGAACTCCCATTCAATATATAAAGAAGGTCTAAAACGGCCATTAAATGATGGTATAGATACATTAACCTGGTCATGTGCATTTGGATGTTTGTGCACCTCTTGTGACGGTTGTGGTATTTGCAAAGGTGGTGGCGCGTCTCCCACGATCGACAAAGCCCATGAATTGACTCTGGATCTTGTCATGATTAGTAGAAACAAGAAACAGAATCCGAAAAAATGTTCCTATGAACTACTTGGAGTGGTGGTAAAACGCTCACAGTATAGCAAATCTCAATATCTTACAAGTTCTTACCATGCAGTAGGTGGTGATCGGCAACCAGCGGTGTCAAATAACTCTAAAGATTGAGTAAAGCAATTGCCAGGGGAAAGTGCGTAAACACGGTGTAGAAATATGTGGAGCTTGGAAGGCTTAAGTATATGGTAGCAAAAGATTAGCAATAATCAATTCAGAGATGCAATGTTGAAGGAACGCTCAACGATGGTACTGTGCTGGTCCTAGGCTAGACCGGACTAGAGACATGAGCCTAGAACACTAACGAGGTCACGACGTAGCACAACTAGCATCAATGAAGGATACTAACTACCTCTGGACAACAAGATATAAGTGAAGATCACAACGGTAGTAAAGATAATGATGAAAAACAACTACCAAGCATGATATACAACAACTCTCTCTCTCTCCAACTTTCCTCTTGAAAAGTTTGAGCCAATTTGTTGATAACTTTTTCAAAGAATGCTACTTCAAGCTTTCCAATGCAAAAAGAATCACTCAATTCCGAATTGATATGAGGAGTCAAAGAAGTCTAAAACTGGCCTGAAAAACTGGAACAAACTGTATGCGCGAACTTTAGAGGGAAAAAGACCTATTTAGAAGCCGATTTTGAGATGCCAAATATTCAAATAGCTTTTGCAACTATTTAGATGCGGATCGTCGCTAGCTTTCATTTGAGTACACGCGAAGCCAAAGCGGACTTCGTATGAGGAAGTTATGCCTATTTTACTGAACAGTGCACAAAACATATTCTAATCCGAATTCAACTACGAGATTGAGTCTAGATAGATCCGAATTTTGTTTTTTTTCTTCTCTCTTTTTTTCCTCACACTTTTTTTTTCTTTCTCTTTCTCTTTTTTTCTGACTTTTTTTACCTTTTTCTTCTTTTCTCTCTCTCTCTTTTTTCTCTCTCCCTCTTTCTAAAACAAACTAGATAAGATGCAGATTGGATCAAGCGAAGATGTGAACGATCTCAACTATGATTATGACAATGAACGGAGGGTAGCACGTGGTGGAAATTGATGGATAGGTGATGGACAGCGGAAGGGATAACGATCCAGCGGCGGCGTGACTAATGTGAACAGAACTCGAAACTCTAAACGAACTAGACACTAAGACCAGCAACTCGACACGAAGATGCAACTGATAATTCAACTATGCAAGCAATGAAAAGAAAATTGCAAAGGCTCAGACTGGCTTGGACAAAGGATGAATAGATCTAACTTTTTTATGGCTTTTTCTTGGACAATAGGTAAGAAAATAAATCTAATCTAGGAAAAACTGGAAATTCTAACCGAGCAACCTGAAAACTGATACCACTTGATAGAGGCAGGGTGTCCCGATCTTTCGATGAGATGGTAACTATCGATTTGGTGGAGTCGACTTTGACAATCCGACTACAAACGTGCACGACGTTGTGCCTTAGCAATCGCAAAACCATTCTCCCGAGGTTACTGACGATGCTGGAAGCACGATCAGCTTGACCACGAAGGTTTATTCCTGCACACAATCTAAGAACAAGCAAGAATATGATAATGCAATCTAAATATTGCGAATATAGATGAAGTATTGATAAAGGTGGGGATCAGAAAGCGGTCTTGGTCTGGTCGTTGGACACAAACGAAGTACACGAAGTTGCAAAGGCTAACTTTTAACTAAACAAATCGTAAGGAAAAAGCTACTAGATGGATCTACTTATATAGGAGCAAGGGTGGCCGCCAAGGAGGTTGAAGGACGTCCCAAGGAAGCCTAAAACCAACCCTAGGTCGTACAAGGCTCAAGGGCCCAAGTGGAGACCTTTGGACTTGTTGTGTGACTCGGATTCTGCTGCAGCATCAGATTGTTTCATCGATATCTCAATACTCCGGACGAATTTGAAGGTGAATCCAATTGGGTTGGAAAGAGCACGAAATCTACTTTCCAACAAAAAAGGAATCACCCACTTTGGTGTCCGTATGAAAAAGTTGTTGGCGTTTTGAGTCAGGTATGTGTGTGCAGTCCAAATCTAAGTCCAAAACGTGAGAGACTTGGACTGTATCTTATCTTGGCCCAAAAGTGACGTGAGAGGAATTTTTGAACAGAACCTAAACTTCTCCTTTTCCCTTATCTTCATATGTGGATTGTACAAATGTCCCATACACCTGCAATTAGACAAAACACAAAAGTGTGTGAAGTATTTTTGTTCTGGATAACATAAATAGATTATTGAATAGTTTGCACTAGAAATCACCTAACAAATATGCATGTATGCAATATTTTTGGTCGTATCCAAGGTAGTCATGTCCTCATCACAACCCGAGGCATGGTGGGTTGTGCTCACCTCGAGGCCCATCTTAGCGTGAAACCAACGCCAGAAAATCCTATTAAGATAGGAACCCCGAGAAATAACCCTAGATCAAAAGTTCCACCTCCGCAAGCCTCTGTAACCACAAAAAACCAATTTATACCCCATTTTGGCAGTCCACCGGAGGGGGAAATCATCACCAGTGGCCATCTTCATCATCCCGGCGGCCACCATGATGAGGAGGGAGTAGTCCAGCCTCGGGGATGAGGGTTTGTACTAGTAGCTATGTGTTTAATCTCTCTCTCCCGTGTTCTTGAGATGTCATGATCTTAAAGTATCACGGACTTTGTTAATATAGTTGGATCATATGGTCTTTTCGCCTATCTATCTTGTTGTGAATTGAGTTTTCCCTTTGAGATTTCGTTCTTATCGGATTGAATACTTTTATGGATTTGAGAACACTTTATATATATCTTGCTATGAATACCCATGGTGAAAATGGGGTATCATATTGATTCACTTGATATATGCTCTGGCACTCAACTTGCGGATTCCTGAGGTGACATTAGGGTAATCTATGCATAGGGGTTGATGCACGTTCTTGTCTTTGTTTCTCCGGTAGAAATCTTGGGGCACTCTTTGAGGTTCTTTGTGTTGGATTGAGTATTATGAATCTGAAATTATTTGGTTTTATCTTAGTACGAAACTCTTGATAGATCGATCAGAAAGGATAACTTGGTGTTATTCTAGTACGAACTCTGGATAGATTTGTAGCGACCCGATCCCAATGGACCTTAGTCTCTGTGCTTATGTGTCATCCTTGGATCGGTATTGCTGACACACATACTACTCGGGGACTTATTGCAGAGTTCTATCACACACTTATTACAACGAGTGTCTCAAAAATAGTACTTATTACAATAATACGGCTGAAGGCCATCTAAATAAGATAACTGCAGAAGCTTCAAAGATAAATGAGTCCATCCAACTCCATGGCAAAATTGAGTGCATGACAAAGACCACCTTACTCTTCGTCTGAAAACTCTGCAACATGATATGTTGCAGCCATGTAGGTCAGCACATGGAATATGCTAGCAAGATAACACTATAGAGCACAGAACAAATAACAGCTATCACTACATGCATATTTGGCTGGTGGAGTCTCTATGGTTATCATTTGCATAAAGCTAATTTTTCCTTACAACAAAGGAATATGTTTTTATTTAACTACAAAGTTTGATGAAAATATTGAGAAGGTACCCCCAACTCAATCACAAATTAACATTAATAACCCAACAAATTCATTAAGTAAAGTGATGAGATCAAAACAATAATTGAAGTACTAGATACTCAAGATGTCCATAACCGGGGACACGGCTAACCATGATTAGTTTATACACTCTGCAGAGGTTTGCACACTTTTCCCCGCAAGACTCGATCTCCTCCGTTGTATTTCTCGCACTGCATGATGTTTGAGAAATGGATGACCGAGACACAGTCTTTCCGAAGAGGTCACCTTAACCGATAGATAGGCCGGTACACCTACAATTCCCCTACATCTGCTAGCCCATCATGGAAAGGATTCCCACAAACTACTCAACTATGCCACAGCCCATAATGGCTTGTGGCCGCACAGGGAAGTTTCTAGCATGAATAATCTTATAATCCCTTTGAGCCTGGGTGGCATTCCATAGGATGATCACACGGGTACCCCGGGATCTCCTAGGACAACACTGGATTCCCCAGATGCCCACAACCAATCCACCCAGATGTGCATTAAAGTAGCCACCTTAAGTTTCCCTTTGTTATAAATAACTCTCCCATCTTTCACGAATCTCACATACCAGTCCACATCTACAAGCATAGCAAAGTAGTGCAAGCTGTAACATCCCAAATTTTCAATTTGGAATGTTATACATAGGTCATCATATGCATATCATATTTTATTTGCATTTTGGCTTTCTGATCCCAAAAGCTTATGCAACTCAAAGACCCACGAAGAGAGTTGGAGGTTTTATTGTTTTCATATTTCAATTTTCTCAAATATTGAAAAGTGGATCAATTTGATTTTAATTATTTTTCTCTCTGAAAATATTTAATATATGAGAGGAGATAGTATGACTTCTCCAAAGGAATTGGAAATATTGGAGGAAAAATGTTAAAACTAAATAAATTATTTTATTTGGATTTTATCGCTATTTTATTTCAATAGAAAAAATCCATTTTTTTTAAAAAAATTGCACTTTTAGGCCAAGAAAACATTCACTTTGTTCTAAATATTCTATTTAGCCGGTGAAAATTTGTTTTGGTATTCATAGATTTTTACTTTATTTTCTAGCATTTTTTTGGCGAAATATGTTTTTTAAAGTCAAACCGACCTAATGGGCCGTAACCGACCTAGACTCCAGCCGGGGGCAGGCTTTATAAGCTGGCTGCCCGAGGCCCCAACCCACCAGCCGCCGCCGCCCCGCCCCGCCCCTTAACCCTAACCCTAGTCGCTGGAGTTTCGTCGGAGTTACCGTGTTTTTTTTCGTTTTTTAGGTAAACCTTAGATCTAGATCTAGATCCGGTTTTTTCAGTTTCCCGGGTTTAATTTATCAGATCGGTTTTTCGTCGGTTTGTTTATTTAGCGGACGTTCGTCCGTAAGTTCGTTTTAATGAACGTTGTTCATCGGTTAGGTTCAGACAGCGAACATTCGTTCGTTAGTCTTTTCTTTTTATTTTACTAGCACATATGCCCGTGCGTTGCAACGGGAGAGATAATTGATATGCCCGTCAAAATATTCATCACCACAGCCCAACAACATTCGAATGGTGCCACCCGCCCACGATAGAGAGCTGCACACTAAGGTCTAGCAGAAATTCATATAAGTTGTACATTTGGTATGGGTTTTCTATGACGATTCTAATCCTAAAGAGCCTAATTTTCAAATGTTTTATACCAAGGCATTATTTGTAGGTTGAAGCCATGTTTGAAATCTGCATCAAATCGTGAAAAAATAACAATAAAATGGTTATTGTAAATGCGTTTTAGGCCATCTCTGCAAACACTTGAAGATTAATTAAAAGAAATGTTTGCGTATGAGGGAAACAAACCTAGTGTGTTGCATTCAACTCGACACTTACGTAGTGCCTCTCACCTTCCTAGTTGCATTATTTTTGTTGCACATCACGGTCGCACGCTCCGCAACAACACTTATATGTCTGCCCCTTTCACATCTCTCGATATCAATTCCTTTTTGTCATTTTATGTATGCCACGCCCTTGGTATTAGTACCAATTCCTTTATGTTATCCTCTCCTTCATATTTTTTTAATCTCCCGTTTTTTATGTCCATTGATCACACCCTTTATTCTCTCGTATTTTTATTATATATGCCATTCTAAACCGGTATTTCATACTTAATTTAGCGCCACAACATCCCATGAAATATAAGCCACATGTAAGCCCACCTTTGTTTCCTGATTCTCGAGGTGTTTTTCTTTTTGGAGGACCGGTTTGCTTATTTTCCTGACAACTTATGCATGTACATAATGTAGAAAATCGAGGTGGGACTATTTTATAGGGTAGTGAACCCAAAAGCATAGCCCAGCTCCATTGGTTGCCACCTTCTAAACGGTGGTGGATGACTCTGGATCAAGACCACATGAATAAATTAATTTTTTCTGTGGCAGAATTCTTTGTCGCACAATAACCTTGGGTCGGCCCCTACAGGAAAATACACAATCGCACTGGGGTGGAGGACCAGGCTCATTTCCCATGTGCAAGCTGGGACAGATGAGCCACAAAAATCAAAGTCGAATGATGGATAATTTTTTATTTTTTGTTTTTATTTTATATACAAATGGATGAACCAAACCACATGTCAAAAATCTGGTAATAAGCGAGGTACAAAAAAAAGAGTAAGAAACGTTCCGACATTTAATTGTATGTAAGAAAAGTACTAATTAAGGGTATAACATAAAATAATTTTAAAAATAATTAACATGCAAGTTATTGAGAATGTACATAATTTTGCATATATAACATGCAAAATTTGGAGTTGGGGCTTGAAAGATATGTATATTTTAAAAAACTTGAATCTGCAAAGAGAGTAGAAGAGAATAGTTCGGCAAAAATTGTACTGTGCAGGCCTGCTAAGCGACACCTGGTGAGATAGCTCTATGTGTTATGCCAATCGAAATTCGTGGAAAAAAAGGCTGAATAAAATTGGGGGCGTCTGGGATCGAACACAGGTCTCCACACTGGGAGACAGACGCTTTAGCCAGCACGGTGACATGTGTACTTGTGTTTTGTGTGGGCATCTCCCTACCTGAACTAATCGCTACCCGCGGCTGTTTTAAAAAACAAAACGTTTTCCTACTTACGGGTGGCATTGGTGGGTAAATTTGACCAACTTCAAGGGCAATGCTATGACGGACGACCAGAAGCATTATTTGCTTTATTATTAGGGGAAGATTTTCGGCCAGGGACCTATTCGTGATTATTTTTATCACAGATTAGCCCCTAATCTTCAAACGCTCGCCGTTTCTTAACCGTTTGTCCAAATCCAATGAAACCAACGCCAAAATCTTCGTCTCGAAACCCTCTTTCTGTTTAATCAACTTGAACAATGTTTTGAAAATTTTAAAATTTGGTTTCAGGCTGATTTTTGTTTTCAAAGTTCTTTCACCGTAGTTTCAGTTCCGTAGCTCCGATTCGATTGATTCTTTTTGCAGATCGAATCTCTTCGGTTGTGTTTTCAGATTCAATCTTCTTATTCGAGATTTACCCGTGCATCTTTTCTTGAGTGCTTATGTGTGCTATTGTTGCATCTTTTACCCAGTTTTTATGCATTAGTTTCAACCCTCAAACATTGCATGAGTAGGATCTCTTAAATTGTTGGTTTGGGAAGTAGATGATGAGGTAGAACCTACTATCCTTTTTATTATCAAACCCTGGGAGTTACTTCTACATTACGCTACTTATTGCCATGCTATGCTCGTAGACGTGGATTGGGTTTGAGAGTATCCATGACAGATGTGAGATTATTAATTAATGGTTTACTTAAGGTGGCTACTTAAACACACATCTGGGTGGATTGGTTGTGGGCACCTGGGGATATACCAGTGCTGTCCTTTTTGGTTCGCCACCAAGGCTCAAAGGGATCATAAGATTATTCATGCTGGAAACTTTCGTGTGCAGCCACAAGCTATTATGGGCTCTAGCATAGTTGAGTAAGTTGTGGGAAACCTTTCCATGATGGGCTAGCAGATGTAGGGGATTGTAGGTGTACCGGCCTATCTATCGGTTAAGGAGACGTCTTCGGAAAGACTGTGTCTCGGTCATCCGTTTCTCAAACATCATGCAATGCGAGAAATACAACGAAGGAGATCGAGTCTTGTGGGGAAAAGTGCACAAACCTCTGCAGAGTGTACAAACTAATCATGGTTAGACATGTCCCCGGTTATGGACATCTTGAGTATCTGGTTCTTGGATTATCATGTGGATCTCATCACTCTAAATTAATTTGTTGGGATGTTAATAACTTTTAATTGGGAGTGAGATGGGGTTACCATTCTCAATGCTTTTCAACCAACTTTGTAGTTAAATAAAATATATTCCTTTGTTGTAGGGAAAAATTAGCTTTTCGCAAAACATTATAACCATAGAGCCTCCACCAGCCATATATGCCTGTAGTGGTAGCATTTACTTGTTCGTTGATCTACTGTGTTATCTTGCCAGCATATTCCATGTGCTAACCCATTTCGGGCTGCAACATATCAGGTTGCAGACTTTTTAGATGAAGAGTAAGGTGCGCTAGGTCGTTTATCGTGCACTCAGCTATGCCGTTGGAGTTGGTGGATTCACTTTATCTTCCAAGCCTTCCGCTGTTATCTTACTTAGATGGCCTTAAGCCATACTTATTGTAATAAGTTCTCTTTTAAGACATTCCATATAATAAGTGTGTGATTGCTACTCTGTTATAAATCCTTCAAGTACTGTGTGTGTCAGCATTACCAATCCAGGTATGACACTTATGCACAGAGATTTGACCATTTGAGGTCGGATTGCTACAAGATGGTATTAGAGCACACGCTGAATGCAGGACATGACCACTAAGATGAGCCATAGGTCACTCTTCTCTACTCATTTCTGACTCCTCTCCATTTTCTACTCTATAGGATGGCGGACACGAGGAATAAGTTTACACAGCCAGATGAAGACACGCCTTTTGGATGACACTTGAAGGAAGTCACTAGGTACCTGAACATGGAATACCAAGCTTCACCGGGACCTACACCGCCACACTACGAGAAGAGGAGCGTTGGATGATTCGGGTTCAAGTTCCAAGAAGGACATTCACGCCAGTAACTGAGCCCATAGAGTTTTCCTTTGATGCACCAACCTGGAGTCTAGGCAAGAGCATGGCAGCCCACATCGCCATGGGACGAATCGGCGAAGTTTATCACAAGGAGCTTAAGGACACTATCTACCAGATATGTGGGCACCGAGATGAGCAATGGGAGATGATCAGCACCAGGAAGGACAGGTCCATTGCAGCCTTCATCCAAGAGTTAAATCATCACATTCGTTGCCAGGAGATCTAGATGTTCTCAAGCATGATAGATCTGAAGAAGTTGATGACTAGGAACATGGAGCTAGATGTCACATCCCTAGTTCTGGTACTGCCTAGTGCTAGCATCTGGTGTTGCATCATGTTTAATTTTCCCAGAAAATTGAAACGGGGATGGCAGCAACCCCCAGCACCACTTAATCCAACTACGGTTACTAAAATACTTTTTCAATGAACCTGAAATTCCCTTCAAAAATGTTCATCATCTTTGCCTTGGTCTAGAACCTCTGACAAAAATGGTTCACATTTTTCTAGGACAAAATAGGGTCACTGTATTAAATCATACCTTATTAGCATTTGAGCATTTAAATTTTATATATTATTTTAAATTTCAAAATATTCATGAACTGAAATGTTTGCTGTTGGAAATAATCCAAACAGTAGCCTCAAGCAATTGCATGAATGTTGCGTTTTTTAGTATTTTTAATAAAGCCCTAAAGTTACAGAAAAATAGAAAACAGAAATAAAAAGAAAAGGGACTTACTCTGGCCAAACTTACCTGGTGCCCACCAACCGGCCCAGCAATGTAGCTGGCCGGCCCATCCCACCAAGGGCTCCTCCCTGTTGTCTTCCACCTCCTGCCAGTAGGCAGGAGGGCGTGTGCCCCGCACGCGCGCATGCGGCCCGAGCCACCTCATGCTTGTTGTTTCTCCTTGGCCCTCCCTGGTGCAGCCACGCACACCCCTGGACCTCTCTCACTCTCTCCCCGAGCTTCTCTCCCTCCTCTGGCTCTCCTCTCGCACGCACCCGAGCGCCACCGTCGTCGTCATTCACCGTTGCTGCGCCCAGAGCCGCTGCCTCGCCTCCCCAACACGTCCAAGAGGTCCGCCTCCGTATTCTACGCCTCCCCAACAATCCACAAGCCGCGGGACTCCCCCGAACGCTCTCCCTGTCGTCGTCTTCAACCTCGGGAATCCGAGATCGCCACGGCCATGCCGTCTGCTCAGAGCCTTCCCCGAGCCCGCTTCGGTGCGCCCTGCACTCTCCGTGAGCTCCTTCCCCAAACCCCCCTCTTCTACGCCTCGTTTCACGCCGTAGCCGTTGTTCTGCCGGAGACCGACGCGCGCCACTGCCAAGATTCTCGCCGCCGTGGCCACAACCACTGCAGCTCGTTCCCGAGCACACCATCATGCTCAGCACAACCTCATGAGCCTGTAGACACCCACCGCGCCTTCTCCCGTGCTCTGTAGCGCCACCCCGAGAATTCCCGAGCTGCTACCGCCGCCGAACCTCGTCGTCGGCCACTTTTCCGGCCACCCCAGCACCTACCGCCACAACCACTCGATGCGCTACAGCGTACTGGTTCCGCAGAGCTGCTCCGCCGCTCAAATGGTCGTCGGAGGAGCGTTTCCGATGCCCTTCGCCGTGTTTGACCCTGCCGGCGGCTAAACGCCGATGGGTTTGACCCACTTTGACCACGGCGGGACCCCCCTGTGTCCATGACATGTGGGGCCAGCCTTTGACTGAATTAGTGTAGGGTTATAATTAGTGCTAATTGGCACTATTAGAGGTCAATCTCCCGCTAACTAAACATTGTGCCACTGACACTGGGACCCACGACCCAGTTAATCCATGGTTTATGTTTAGACCTTCTTAATTAAAGCCACAGCCACTGACATGCGGGCCCCACTGGTCAGCTTTGACCTAGACCGCCCCTGTTGACTCGCTAATGTCACAGTGATGTCATGCTGACGCGGTAATTCTTTTTTGGAATTTAAATAAACCTTAAATGGTATATTTATTTTAGAAAATGTTATAAACTTCTAAAAATCATAGAAATTCAACCGTAACTCAGAATGAAATAAGTTATATATGAAAAATGATCAGAAAAATCCAATCTATCCATCTGTACTGGTTGCATGCATGTTTAAGAAACTTAACCTTGTTGTTTATTGCAAAACATGATAAGGAACTATTTAAATTCATAAGTTGAGTTTGGGATTGAACCTTTGGTTCAAAATGAGTGAAACCCAGCTGGTTGTAGTTGCATTAGCCCAACACACTCATTTTGCCATGTCCTGATCATGCATCATATTGTGCATTGCATTGATTGTGTTTTCCTTCTCTGTTGCCGGTATTTGTCCCCTCTTGATAGACTGCTACCGACAATGTGATCGATGACACCGATGAAGAACTATACTATCTTCAGAAGTGTCAGGCAAGCAAAACCCCCTAGTTCATTCCGATACAATCACACTCTCTTGCTCCTGCTCTCTTTTACTGCATTAGGACAACAACGATTCAACTGTTATATGCCGCGGTAGTTGAACCCCTTTTCCTCTGCATGACCTGTCATTGCCACAGTAAATAGATGAAACCCACTAGCATGAGTAGGAGTTGTTTGAGCCCTGATGTGCCTACTCATTCATGCTTGTTTGTCATACCTGCTACTGCTTAGAGTTGAGTCAGGTATGATTCATCGGGGATGAATTGGAGGTGTGTGAACATGTCCTACTATTGAGAGCTAAATGTGTGAACACGATTTGATAAAGGTATCAATGAGAGGCCATGTAGGAGTACATGGTGGGTTGTTTGATTGAAGCCGTCCTTAGGAAGTGAGTTCTGTGTTTGTGATCCATGAACAACTACTACCACGCATTGGGCCCGAAACCAATGGACCCTCTCGACTTATTAACTACCCTTGCCCTCTGTCCAGGACTTGCAACTAGTTTTTGGTGTTTGTAGGATATGTGTTGGAGGTCATGCGTAGCGCTGACCCTAGGGGTGGGCTATGATGCGGTAGATACACCGTGGCCGGGTATGCCTGGCGCCCGTTTGGTGTTGCGAAACCCTATACACATTGTTTGGGGCTGTGAGCGAAACCCCGGCCGGATCTCCTCCCGGATGGAACCAGAATAGGCGATAAACCTGGACTAGAGACTTGTGTGGTTAGTCAGGTCGTGGTCGACTCCCTCGCTAGGCTTCCGCTTGAAGGTTGCCGACATAAACGACGTGTACATGGTGGTAAGTGGTGAGAGCGTGTGTGAAGTAGTACACCCCTGCAGGGTTATAAATGATCTATTCGAATAGCCGTGTCCGCGGTAAATGACCTCTGGGTTGCCTATACAGTTCATAGACAAGTGAAAGTGGATACTCTAAAATGCACAAGATAAGCGTGAGTGCTATAAATGGCGTTCTTGTAGGGAGACAGGAGCGGATCCATAGTGGTGTATTGATTTGGTGAATATATGGACTCGTGTGCGCCACCTCAAAAGAGTTACTTGCAGACGTAGTTCAGGATAGCCCCTGAGTCAAAGCTGGCTTGCTGCAGTTAAACTCCACCACCCCCTTTGTTGATACTGATACATATGTAGCTAGTTCTGATGTAAGTCTTC
Organism: Triticum urartu; assembly: GCF_003073215.2. Lineage (NCBI taxonomy): Eukaryota > Viridiplantae > Streptophyta > Magnoliopsida > Poales > Poaceae > Triticum > Triticum urartu. The sequence goes on along the minus strand of NC_053027.1, from coordinate 320,251,868 downwards.
CTGGGTACATTTGTGCTCACGTTTGCTTAATTTATGTTTTGCAGAGAGACTTCAGTCTCACTAGTAGTTCCGCGTGGACTTCGACGTTTAGCTTGATACCTCAGCTACGATCTTGTGCCCTTGCCAGGGTCTGGTAGATATTCAGGTTTCTCAGCCTTTTTTCATTTGTAGATGTCTATACTCAGACATGTTAAGCTTTCGCATGTGCTTGTTGATTGTATGACTTGAACGCAGGGTCATCAGACCCATGTTTGTAATATCTGGCTCTTTGGAGCCTAATGAGTAAATACTTTGAGTTGTAGAGTTTTATTGTGATGCCATGTTGTATTTGCAAATATCGAGCATATTGTGTGTATGATTGAAATGCTTGGTATGTGTGGGATCCGGCAACCTAGTTGTTTATCCTTGGTAGCCTCTCTTATGGGGAAATGTATTCTAGTGCTTCCACTAAGCCATGGTAGTCTGCTACAGCTTGGTTTACCGGAGTCCTGCTATCCCAGTTACTGCTGCTCCGGAACACTTAGACTGGATGGCATGTGATCCACTTTGTTCATGTGTTTATCCCTTCGGGGAAATGTCACGCAGTGACTTCTAGAGTCCTGCTAGCCTGCTACAGCCCGGGTTCCCGAAGTCCTGTTAGCCAAGTTGCTACAGCCCGGATTCACACGCTGATGACCGACACGTTCCATGCTGGTTCATGTATGCCTGTCCCCGTAAGTCAGTGCCACTTTGGGTTCACGACTAGTCATGTCGACCGGGTTCGCTGTCATATGGATGCTAGCGACACTACCATATACGTGAGACAAAAGGCGCAAACGGTCCCGGGCCAGGTAAGGTGGCACCCGTGGGAATACCGTGTGAGGGAGTCCTAGATTAGGGTGTCTCTGGACAGCTGGACTATATTGTTTGGCTGGACTGTGGGACTATGAAGATACAAGATTGAAGACTTCGTCTCGTGTCGGATGGGACTCTACTTGGCGTGGAAGGCAAATTAGGCAATACGGATATGTATATCTCCTCCTTTGTAACCAACCTTGTGTAACCCTAGCCCCCTCCGGTGTCTATATAAACCGGAGGGTTTTAGTCCGTAGGACAACATACAATCATACCATAGGCTAGCTTCTAGGGTTTAGCCTCTCCGATCTCATGGTAGATCAACTCTTGTAATACTCATATCATCAAGAATAAAATCAAGCAGGACGTAGGGTTTTACCTCCATCAAGAGGGCCTGAACCTGGGTAAAACATCATGTTTCCTGCCTCCTATTACCATCCGCCTTAGACGCACAGTTCGGGACCCCCTACCCGAGATCCGCCGGTTTTGACACCGACATTGGTGCTTTCATTGAGAGTTCCTCTGTGTCGTAGCCGTTAGGCTTGATGGCTCCTACGATCATGATACGTCCATTTTGCATCATGCTTTTATATCGATATTTATTGCATTATGGACTGTTATTTCACTTTATGTCACAATACTTATGGCTATTCTCTCTTATTTCACAAGGTTTACATAAAGAGGGATAATGCCGGCAGCTGGAATTCTATTCTGGAAAAGGAGCAAATATTACAGACCTATTCTGCGCAACTCCAAAAGTCCTGAAACTCCACGGAACGTCTTAAAAGAAATAAATAAAAATCCATGCCAAAGATGAAGGCCAGGGGGCCCACACCCTGCTCATGAGGGTGGGGGCGCCCCCCTAGGGCGCGCCCCCTATCTCGTGGGCCCCCTGGTGGCTCTCTGATGCCCATCTTCTCCTATATGAGGTCTTTCGATGAGAAAAAAATAAGAAGGAACTTTTCGGGACGAGACTCCACCGCCACGAGGCGGAACCTTGGCGGATCCAATCTAGAGCTCTGGCAGAGCTGTTCTGCCGGGGATACTTCCTTCCCACAGGGGGAAATCATCACCATCGTCATCACCAACGCTCCTCTCATCGGGAGGGGGCAATCTCCATCAACATCTTCACCAGCACCATCTCATCTCCAAACCCTAGTTCATCTCTTGGATCCAATTCTTGTCTCAAAGTCCGGGATTGGTGCTAGTAGGTTGCTAGTAGTGTTGATTACACCTTGTAGTTGATGCTAGTTGGTTTAATTGGTGGAAGATCATATGTTCAGATCCTATATGCATATTATTACCCCTCTGATTATGAACATGAATATGCTTTGTGAGTAATTACATTCGTTCCTGAGGACAAGGGAGAAGTCTTGCTATGAGTAGTCATGTGAATTTGGTATTCGTTTGATATTTTGATAAGATGTATGCTGTCTAGCCTCTAGTGGTGTTATGTGAACGTGGACTACATAACCCTTCACCATTATATGGGCCTAGAGGAAGGCATTGTGAAGTAATAATTAGATGATGGGTTGCTAGAGTGACAAAAGCTTAAACCATAGTTTATGCGTTGCTTCGTAAGGGGCTGATTTGGATCCATATGTTTCATGCTATGGTTAGGTTTACCTTAATACTTTTGTTGTAGTTGCGGATGCTTGCAATAGAGGTTAATCATAAGTGGGATGCTTGTTCAAGTAAGAACAGTAACCAAGCACCGGTCCACCCACATATCAAATTATCAAAGTATCGAACGCGAATCATATGAACGTGATGAAAACTAGCTTGACGATATTCCCATGTGTCCTCGGGAGCGCTTTTCCTATTATAATAGTTTGTTCCGGCTTGTCCTTTACTACAAAAGGATTGGGCCACCTTGCTGCACTTTATTTACTTTTGTTACTTGTTCCTCGTTACAATTTATCATATCACAAAACTATCTGTTACCACTTATTTCAGTACTTGTAGAGAATACCTTGCTGAAAATCGCTTATCATTTCCTTCTGCTCCTCGTTGGGTTCGACACTCTTACTTATCGAAAGGACTACGATAGATCCCCTATACTTGTGGGTCATCAAGACTCTTTTCTGGCGCCGTTGCCGGGGAGTGTAGCGCCTTTGGTAGGTGGAATTTGGTAAGGAAAAATTTATATAGTGTGCTGAAATTTATTGTCACTTGTTACTATGGAAAGTAATTCTCTGAGGGGCTTGTTCGGGGTATCTTCACCCTGTCCAGTAGAGCAAAGAGTTGCTCCTCAACCTACTGAACCTATTGAAAATGAAACTCCTTTTGAATTTCCTGCGGCTATGATGGAAAAACTGCTAGCTAACCCTTTTACAGGAGATGGAACAAAGCATCCCGATGAGCACTTAATATATGTGGATGAAGTTTGTGGATTATTTAAGCTTGTAGGTATACCCGATGATCTTGCTAAGAAGAAGGTCTTCCCTTTATCTTTGAAGGGAGACGCATTGATATGGTATAGGCTATGTGATGATATGAGATTCTGGGACTATAAAAGATTGAAGTTGGAATTTCATCAAAAGTATTACCCTATGCATCTTGTTCATCGTGATCGCAATTATATATATAATTTATGGCCTCGCGAAGGAGAAAGCATCGCTCAAGCTTGGGGGAGGCTTAAATCAATGTTATATTCATGCCCCAATCATGAGCTCTCGAGAGAAATAATTATGCAAAGTTTTTATGCTGAGCTTTCTGAAAACAATCGCACCATGCTCGATACTTCTTGTGCTGGCTCTTTTATGATGAAGACTATTGAATTCAGATGGAATTTATTGGATAGAATTAAACGCAACTCTGAAGATTGGGACCTCGACGAAGGTAAGGAGTCAGGTATGACACCTAAGTTTGATTGTGTTAAATCTTTTATGGATATCGATATTTTCTGTAAGTTTAGCACTAAATATGGACTTGACTCTGAGATAGTAGCTTCTTTCTGTGAATCTTTTGCTACTTATGTTGATCTCCCTAAGGAGAAGTGGTTTAAATACCATCCTCCCATAGAAGTAAAAGTAGCTGCACCTATTAAAGTTGAAGAAAAGACTATCACTTATAATGATCCTATTGTTCCTACTTCTTATATTGAGAAACCACCTTTCCCTGTTAGAATAAAGGATCATGCTAAAGCTTCAACTGTTGTTCGTAAAAGCAATATTAGAACTTATACACCTCCTGAACAAGTTAAAGTAGAACCTAATATTGCTATTGTTAAAGATCTCTTGTCTAATAATATTGATGGGCATGTTATTCACTTCGAAGGTGAAACTGCTAGAATTGCTAAACCTTGTGCTAAAGATAAACATAGACCCGTGGTAGGCGTGCCTGTTATTTCTGTTAAAATAGGGGATCATTGTTATCATGGCTTATGTGATATGGGTGCTAGTGCTAGTGTTATACCGCATACTTTATATGAAGAAATTAAGAATGAAATTGCACCTGCTGAGTTAGAAGATATTGATGTCACAATTAAACTTGCCAATAGAGATACTATTTCAGCAATGGGAATTGTCAGAGATATGAAGTCTTGTGTGGGAAAACTAAATATCCTGCTGATTTTCTTGTTCTTGGTTCCCCACAAGATAGTTTTTGTCCCATTATATTTGGTAGACCCTTGTTAAATACTGTCAATGCTACCATAGATTGCACAAAGAATGTTGTTACTGTTGGCTTGGATGATATGGTTCATGAGTTTAATTTCTCTAAATTTAGTAAAGAACATCGTGAGGAAGAATTACCTAGTAAGGATGAAATTATTGGTCTTGCTTCTATTGCAGTACCTCCTAGTGATCCTTTAGAACACTATTTGCTAGACCATGAAAATGATATGTTTATGAATGAAAGAAGGGAAATAGATGAAGTAGTCTTTAAACAGGAACCTGTTCTGAAACACAACTTGCCTGTTGAAATCTTAGGGGATCCTCCTCCACCCAAGGGTGATCCCATGTTCGAGCTTAAACCTTTGCCTGATAATCTTAAATATGCTTATCTTGATGAAAAGAAGATATATCCTGTTATTATTAGTGCTAACCTTTCAGAGCATGAAGAAGAAAGATTATTGAAAACTCTGAAGAAGCATCGTGCTGCTATTGCATATACTCTTGATGATCTTAAGGGCATTAGTCCCACTCTATGCCAACATAAAATAAATTTGGAAGCAGATGCCAAACCAGTTCGTGATCCTCAACGACGTCTGAATCCTAAAATGAAAGAAGTGGTAAGAAAAGAAATACTAAAGCTTCTGGAGGTAGGTATAATCTACCCTATTGCTGATAGTGAGTGGGTAAGTCCTGTCCATTGTGTCCCTAAGAAGGGAGGTATTACTGTTCTTCCTAATGATAAAGATGAATTGATTCCACAAAGAATTATCACAGGTTATAGGATGGTAATTGATTTCCGCAAATTAAATAAAGCTACTAAGAAAGATCATTACCCCTTACCTTTTATTGATCAAATGCTAGAAAGATTATGAAAACACACACACTATTGCTTTCTAGATGGTTATTCTGGTTTCTCTCAAATACCCGTGTCGGCTAAAGATCAATCAAAGACTACTTTACATGCCCTTTTGGTACTTTTGCTTATAGACTTATGCCTTTTGGTTTATGTAATGCACCTGCTACCTTTCAAAGATGCATGATGGCTATATTCTCTGACTTTTGTGAAAAGATTTGTGAGGTTTTCATGGATGACTTTTCTGTCTATGGTTCCTCTTTTGATGATTGCTTGAGCAATCTTGATCGAGTTTTGCAGATATGTGAAGAAACTAATCTTGTCTTGAATTGGGAAAAGTGCCACTTTATGGTTAATGAAGGTATTGTTTTGGGGCACAAAGTTTCTGAAAGAGGTATTGAAGTTGATAAAGCCAAGGTTGATGCTATTGAAAAGATGCCATGTCCCAAGGACATCAAAGGTATAAGAAGTTTCCTTGGTCATGCCGGGTTTTATAGGAGGTTCATTAAGGACTGCTCAAAAATTTCTCGACCTCTGACTAATTTATTGCAAAAAGATATACCATTTGTCTTTGATGATGATTGTGTAGAAGCATTTGAAATACTTAAGAAAGCATTAGTCTCTGCACCTATTGTTCAACCACCTGATTGGAATTTACCCTTTGAAATTATGTGTGATACTAGTGATTATGCTGTAGGTGCTATTCTAGGGCAAAGAGTCGATAAGAAATTAAATGTTATTCATTATGCTAGTAAGACTCTAGACAATGCTCAAAGAAATTATGCTACTACTGAAAAAGAACTTTTAGCAGTTGTATTTGCTTGTGATAAGTTCAGATCTTATATTGTTGATTCTAAAGTAACTATTCAAACAGATCATGCTGCTATTAAATATCTTATGGAAAAGAAAGATGCTAAACCTAGACTTATTAGATGGGTTCTCTTGCTACAAGAATTTGATTTGCATATTGTTGATAGAAAGGGAGCTGAGAACCCCGTTGCAGACAACTTGTCTAGGTTAGAAAATATTCTTGATGACCCACTACCTATTAATGATGACTTTCCTGATGAGCAATTAAATGTTATAAGTACTTCTCGTAGTACTCCATGGTATGATGATTATGCTAATTATATTGTTGCTAAGTTTATACCAGCTAGCTTCACATACCAACAAAAGAAAAAGTTCTTCTATGACTTGAGACATTACTTTTGGGATGACCCACATCTTTATAAAGAAGGAGTAGATGGTGTTATTAGGGGTTGTGTACCTGAGCATGAACAGGAACAGATCCTACGCAAGTGTCATTCCGAGTCTTATGGAGGACACCATGCTGGAGATAGAACTGCCCATAAGGTATTGCAATCTAGTTTTTATTGGCCTACTCTCTTCAAGGATGCCCGTAAGTTTGTCTTGTCTTGTGATGAATGTCAAAGAATTGGTAATATTAGTAGATGTCAAGAAATGCCTATGAATTATTCACTTGTTATTGAACCGTTTGATGTTTGGGGCTTTGATTACATGGGACCTTTTCCTGCCTCTAATGGATACACACATATTTTAGTTGCTGTTGATTATGTTACTAAGTGGGTAGAAGCTATTCCAACTAGTAGTGCTAATCATAACACTTCTATTAAAATGCTTAAGGAAGTTATTTTTCCGAGGTTTGGAGTCCCTAGATATTTAATGACTGAAGGTGGTTCACACTTTATTCATGGTGCTTTCTGTAAAATGCTTTCTAAATATGATGTTAATCATAGAATTGCATCCCCTTATCACCCACAGTCTAGTGGTCAAGTAGAGTTGAGCAATAGAGAGCTCAAATTAATTTTGCAAAAGACTGTTAATAGGTCTAGAAAGAATTGGTCTAAGAAACTTGATGATGCATTATGGGCTTATAGAACTGCATACAAAAATCCTATGGGTATGTCCCCGTATAAAATGGTCTATGGAAAAGCATGTCACTTACCACTCGAACTAGAACATAAGGCATACTGGGCTATTAAAGAACTCAACTATGATTTTAAACTTGCCGGTGAGAAGAGGTTATTTGATATTAGCTCACTTGATGAATGGAGAACCCAAGCTTATGAAAATGCCAAGTTGTTTAAAGAAAAAGTTAAAAGATGGCATGACAAAAGGATACAAAAGCGTGAGTTTAATGTAGGTGATTATGTATTGCTATACAACTCTCATTTAAGATTTTTTGCAGGAAAACTTCTCTCTAAATGGGAAGGCCCCTACGTCATCAAGGAGGTCTATCATTCCGGTGCCATAAAAATCAACAACTTCAAGGGCACAAATCCGAAGGTGGTAAATGGTCAAAGAATTAAACATTATATCTCAGGTAATGCCATAAATGTTGAAACCAATATTATTGAATCCATAACCCCGGAGGAATACATAAGGGACACTTTCCGGAATGTTTCAGACTCCGAAAAGAAATAGGTATGTGGTACGGTAAGTAAACCAACTCCAAAACAATTTTTAAGGCAATATTTCTCCGTTTTGGAATATTTAGAAAAATAGAAAAATAAGTAGCAATCCGAGAAGGACACGAGGGCCCCACGAGGGTGGTGGGCGCGCCCCCCTACCTCGTGAGCGCCTCGTGTGCTTTCTGAACTCTGTTTTCTTGCACGATACGTATTTTGGTTGGTAAAAATTCATTATATATTCTCCCGAAGGTTTTGACTCCCGTATCACGCAAATTTCCTCTGTTTTTGTTTTCGAGCTGTTGCTGCTGCAGATTAGAGCAAGATGTCTTCTCAAGAGTCAATCGGGGAGAGCCGGGTATCTAATCTGGCACCGGAACCAAGGGCAAACAGCGATGCTGACCACTTTGGGCCAGCAACGGAGGAGGAGATGAAGGCTGACTTGATGAGAGTAGATGCTATGGAGGATCAAGAAGTCACCTCTCGCCTCCGAGCTGGGTTCACGATGGGGGAACTACAGAGCTCTGCTATTCCAAACTCGGTTATCCCTTCTAATGTTAGATTTCTTACTTATGAAAATATGAAGAGGAGTGTCACTTGTTCTCCCGCAGCTATGCAACACCCTTGGGTGCAAGGAGCTTTAGCTGTCACAGGAAAGTTTCGTAAGGAAATAATGGACCTCAAGCAGCAAGTCAATAAGCTCGAGGAGGAGAACCGTATCATGAGAGGAATAATCGCCAAGAATATTGCACCAACAACAAAGAAGGAGACATGATCACATGGGTATGGGCACCCCCCTTGGCAACTGCCAAGCTTGGGGGAGGTGCCCCGGTATCGTATCACCATCACAACTCCTATCTTTACCGTTTTCTTAGTTCGATCCTATTAGTAGTATCTTGATCTAGTAGAATAAAGTTTATGGCATGATCTAGTTTTGAGTTTTGCTTTATGATCCCTCTATGTAATCGAGTCCGTGAGTTATATATAATAAAGATTAGTGTTGAGTCAAGGGCTTGATTATTTTTCCATGATCTTGGGTGAATAAAAGAAAGAAGAAAAGAATAAAAGAAACAAAAAGTTCATATTGATCTTATTGAGAGTAATGACTTCACATAGAAAGAGTATGATGATTAAAAGTTGTTGGGAGTTGGCAGACATAGCTTTGGTCATTGTTGCAATTAATAGGAAGTAATAAGGAAAGAGAGGTTTTCACATATAGATATATTATCATTGACATCTTTTATGATTGGGTGCACTCATTAAAATATGACATGCTAAAGAGTTGATGTTGGACAAGGAAGACAACGTAATGAGTTATGTCTTTCTTATATCCGAGATAAAGTATGTTGTCATGGTTCCTCTAACTTGTTGAGCTTGCCTTTCCCCCTCATGCTAGCCAAATTCTCAGCACCAAGTAGAAATGCTACTTGTGCTACCAAATATCCCTAAATCAGTTTTGCCATGAGAGTCCACCATATCTACCTATGGATTGAGTAAGATCCTTCAAGTAAGTTGTCATCGGTGCAAAGCAATAAGAATTGCTCTAAATATGTATAATTGATTGGTGTGGGAGAAATAAGCTTTATACGATCTTGTGATCTGGAAGTAATGAAAGCGACGGACTGCATAATAAAGGTTCATATCACAAGGGGCAATATAAAGTGACATTCTTTCGCATTGAGATTTTGTACATCCAACCATAAAAGTGCATGGCAACCTCTGCTTCCCTTTGCGAAGGGCCTTTCCTTTATTATTATCTTCTACCTTATGCAAGAGTCATGGTGATCTTCACCTTTTCTTTTTTATTTTATCCTTTGGCAAGCTCAGCATGTTGGAAAGAACATGATATATATATATCTAATTGGATGTAGGGGAGCATGAGCCATTATTGTTGACATTACCCTTGAGGTAAAAGGTTGTGGGGCAAAACTATAAGCCCCTATCTTTCTCTGTGTCCGATTAAAACTCTGTAACCACAAGTATCGCGTGAGTGTTAGCAATTATGGAGGACTAAATGATAGTTGAGTATGTGGACTTGCTTTTCAGCTCTAAAATAGACTCTTTCCGATGTTATGATAAATTGCAATTGCTTCAATGACTGAGATTATAGTTTGTCGGAGTCCAATAAGGTTTATAATTTATACTTTTGCATTGTGAATAGATCATCACTTGAACATAAGTACTCATATGACAAAACCTATACATGTTGTTGTTATAAGAATAATCATGATGCCTTCATGTCCGTATTTTATTGTTATCGACGCCTCTACCTCTAAACATGAGGACATATTTATTGTTATCGGCTTTTCGCTTGAGGACAAGCGAGGTCTAAGCTTGGGGGAGTTGATACGTCCATTTTGCATCATGCTTTTATATCGATATTTATTGCATTATGGACTGTTATTTCACTTTATGTCACAATACTTATGGCTATTCTCTCTTATTTTACAAGGTTTACATAAAGAGGGAGAATGCCGACAACTGGAATTCTGGTCTGGAAAAGGAGCAAATATTAGAGACCTATTCTGCGCAACTCCAAAAGTCCTGAAACTCCACGGAACGTCTTAAAAGAAATAAAGAAAAATCCACGCCAAAGATGAAGGCTAGGGGGCCCACACCCTCCTCACGAGGGTGCCCCCCCCTAAGGCGCACCCCCCTATCTCATGGGCCCCCTGGTGGCTCTCTGATGCCCATCTTCTCCTATATGAGGTCTTTCGATAAGAAAAAAATAAGAAGGCACTTTTCGGGACGAGACTCCGCCGCCACGAGGCGGAACCTTGGCGGATCCAATCTAGAGCGCCGGCAGAGCTGTTCTGCCGGGGATACTTCCTTCCCGGAGGGGGAAATCATCACCATCGTCATCACCAACGCTCCTATCATCGGGAGGGGGCAATCTCCATCAACATCTTCACCAGCACCATCTCATCTCCAAACCCTAGTTCATCTCTTGTATCCAATTCTTGTCTCAAAGTCCGGGATTGGTGCTAGTAGGTTGCTAGTAGTGTTGATTACACCTTGTAGTTGATGCTAGTTGGTTTAATTGGTGGAAGATCATATGTTCAGATCCTATATGCATATTATTACCCCTCTGATTATGAACATGAATATGCTTTGTGAGTAATTACGTTCGTTCCCGAGGACAAGGGAGAAGTCTTGCTATGAGTAGTCATGTGAATTTGGTATTCGTTTGATATTTTGATAAGATGTATGTTGTCTAGCCTCTAGTGGTGTTATGTGAACATCGACTACATAACACTTCACCATTATTTGGGCCTAGAGGAAGGCATTGGGAAGTAATAAGTACATGATGGGTTGCTAGAGTGACAGAAGCTTAAACCCTAGTTTATGAGTTGCTTCGTAAGGGGCTGATTTGGATCCATATGTTTCATGCTATGGTTAGGTTTACCTTAATACTTTTGTTGTAGTTGCGGATGCTTGCAATAGAGGTTAATCATAAGTAGGATGCTTGTTCAAGTAAGAATAGTACCCAAGCACCGGTCCACCCACATATCAAATTATCAAAGTATCGAATGTGAATCATATGAACGTGATGAAAACTAGCTTGACGATATTCCCATGTGTCCTCGGGAGCGCTTTTCCTATTATAAGAGTTTGTTCCGGCTTGTCCTTTGCTACAAAAGGATTGGTCCACCTTGCTGCACTTTATTTACTTTTGTTGCTTGTTGCTCGTTACAATTTATCATATCACAAAACTATCTGTTACCACTTATTTTAGTACTTGCAGAGAATACCTTGCTGAAAAGCGCTTATCATTTCCTTCTGCTCCACGTTGGGTTCGGCACTCTTGCTTATCGAAAGGACTACGGTAGATCCCCTATACTTGTGGGTCATCAGATCATCGATAGCGATGCAGTCCAGGGTGAGAATTTTCTCCCCGGACAGATCTTTGTGTTCGGCGGCTTCGCACTGTGGGCCAACTCGCTTGGCCATCTTGAGCAGATCGAAAGTTACGCCCCTGGCCACCAGGTCAGGTTTGGAAGCTTAAACTACATGACCGATATCCGCGGAGACTTGATCTTCGACGGATTCGAGCCCCTGCCTTGTGCGCCACGCGGTCACGATGAGTACAATTTAGCTCTACCATTAGACCGTATTCAGGAGATCGCACCGGTAGCCGCTCCGAGCCTCAATTCGGAGCCAGTTGCATCATCCATGGACGGGTGGATAGACCCCGTCACGAAGGTCGTATCCTCAGCGGCGATCGAGCCAAATATCGACCTTACCCTTCACGAGAGCCGTGTTGCCAAACCGCCGGAGCCTTCTCCAGCCACAGACTCCGAACCGCTTGCGCCCGTTCCTGTCGAATCCGATTTGGGCGCCGATCATGGAGTTTACCTCTGTGGATATTTTTCAGCACTCGCCCTTTGGCGACATACTGAACTCATTAAGGTCTCTCTCCTTGTCAGGAGAGTCCTGGCCGAACTACGTCCGGCAGGATTGGGATGTGGATGACGAAGAAATTCGCCGCCCACCCACCACCTACTTAGTAGCCACTGTCAATGACTTAACCGACATGCTCGACTTCGACTCCGAAGACATCGACGGTATGGACGATGATGCAGGAGGCGAAGAGGAACCACTTCCCATAGGGCACTGGACGCCCACTTCATCACATGACGTATACATGGTGGACACACCCAAAGAAAATAATGACGAGGAACGGAAGGACGCAGCGAAGGGTGGTTCCCTTGAGAAGCAGTCAAAGCGGCAGCGTAAACTCCACTCCAAATCCCCCCTCGGCAGAAATAACGATCATATAGACCCAGCGTTAGAGCAGGGTGAACCATTGCCTGACCACGGCAACACGAAAAATCAAGCCGAGCAACCCAACCCCGTCGAAGATAACAGTCCGGTCGACATCACATCGGACAGGCGCCAGGAGCAACATAATGCCCACCAAAGGCTTGTTGCCACGGCGAGGAGTCTGAAAAAACAGAAGCAAAGGCTCAAGGCTGCACAAGACACACTCAAAATCAAATGGAGTGAAGTACTCAACACTGCAGCAAAATACGGCAGTAATCACCACACCAAGAGCTATCCGAAGCGAAAGTTGCTACCCAAATTTGATGAGGAGGCCTTAGATCCTCCATAATTAAAAAATAAAACGGCCATCCGGTCGGATAGACGACCTCATAGCCAACATAAAGCGGCAAACAATGCTGCACATAAACCAGTACGCCATCCGCGCAAGGGCTCGCATCAAAAGGACGGCGCAACCAGATCCATCTATGGACCACGCAAGCGCGCTCCAACATACAATGCAACACAACAAACATCCGAACACCACGGTACACCAAAATACAGGGGTGCCGCACACCCTCTTTGTTTCACCGACGAGGTGCTGGACCATGAATTTCCAGAGGGATTCAAACCCGTAAACATCGAGGCGTACGACGGAACAACAGACCCTGGGGTCTGGATTGAGGACTACATCCTCCACATACATATGGCTCGAGGAGATGATCTCCACGCCATCAAGTACTTACCCCTCGAGCTCAAAGGGCCAGCTCGGCACTGGCTTAAAAGCCTCCCCGAAAACTCCATCGGAAGCTGGGAAGAGCTCGAAGACGCCTTTCGGGCAAATTTTCAAGGGACATATGTCCGACCACCGGATGTAGACGATTTAAGTTATATAACTCAACAACCCAGTGAGTCAGCCCGAAAACTTTGGAACAGGTTCCTCACTAAAAAGAATGAAATAGTTGACTGTCCGGACGCCAAAGCCTTAGCATCTTTCAAGCATAGCGTTCGAGACGAATGGCTTGCCAGACACCTCGGTCAAGAAAAGCCGAGAACAATGGCAGCATTAACAAGCCTCATGACCCGTTTTTGCGCGGGCGAGGACAGCTGGTTAGCCCGATGCAGCACCAGCGACCCAAGTACATCCGAAGTCAGGGATGGAAACGGGAAATCACGATGCAGCAAGAATAAGCGCCGGAATAAAGAAGACAACCCGAAGAGCATGGCGGTAAACGCCGGATTTAGAAGCTCTCGGCCAGGGCAGCAGAGGCCGCCCTCCAAAGTCAACAGAGACGAATTGTCTAGCCTAAACAAAATTCTGGACCAAATATGTCAGAAACATAGCACCCCAGATAAACCTGCAAATCATACCCACAGAGAATGTTGGGTCTTCAAACAGTCCGGCAAGCTCAACGCCGAACACAAGGGGCAGGATACACCAAGTGAAGACGAGGACGAGCCTCGCAAGCAAAGCACAGGGGAATAGAATAAATTCCCACTAGAAGTCAAAAAAGTCAACGTGTTACACGTGATAAAAGGGAGAAACAAAGCGGCACCTTTAGAGGAACATGCCCCAGGGCCTATCACCGCGGAGCTCCGCCACTGGTCGTCCCGACCGATCACCTTCGACCATCAGGATTACTCGGCAAGTATCCGGCGTGCAGGATGGGCTGCCTTGGTATTAGATCCAGTAATTGACGGATACCACTTCACCCGAGTCCTGATGGACGGCGGCAGCAGTTTAAATCTGATATATCAGGACACAGTCCGCAAAATGGGGATAGACCCAACAAAAATTTGCCGCAGCAATGCTACCTTTAAAGGAGTAACGCCAGGCCCGGAGGCTCACTGCAGGGCCCCCCTGCTACTCGAGGTTATATTCGGCTTCCCGATACCTTCCGCAGCGAAAATTTAACTTTCCACGTCGCTCCGTTCCAAAGTGGCTATCAAGCACTACTCGGACGCGAAGCTTCCGCTCGCATTAACGCAATACCGCATTACACTTCCCTCAAGCTCAAGATGCCCGGTCCATGCGACATCATTATAGTAAATGGAAATATTGAGTGCTCCTTGCGCGCCGAAGACGGTGCAGCCGCCTTGGCCGCCGCACACTAAACGGCCTCACCAACTCCAGCATTTGACAGGTCGTTAAGACCACGGACACGGCTAGACGAGTCCGGCTCAGCTATATGTAATTAATACAGGTTTGATGGCTATACCCCTATTACAATACAAGGGGCTCAACGTGCGCGCAAAAGTGGCAATAAGGCTCACCTTTACTCATTTTCAACTATATATTGTTTATTTAGTATAACTTAACTTACGGCAACTTTTCAATTAAGTTCTTCTCTTTTTCAGATGACCATCGTGCTACACCCGTCCAGGATACGGCACAACGGAGACACGGGCGCAGACGTGCAGCAGGGACCCGTTCCAAGGATTCTTTGTAGATTAAGACCCTGCGTAAACCTTTTTTACTGTCTCTTGTTAATTTACATCCCTCGGATTCTCAGTACAACCGAGAAGGATGCGGACATCTTGGCATGTGGCCACGCCAGAATAATGCACGTACCTGGATACCAGGGGCTTATTACAAAGGGTACTGTTTAGACCCGGTTTACACCATAAAGACCGAATACTTTAGGGAGTGTTCGGCGTCGCGAGTTTGGCCTTATATGCATCAGCTCCGAATCATGTCTTTGGTCAAATGTTGGGTTTGCCCGGCTCCTGTGTTTTGCTGCCTTATGTTCCGCTGTATCGGCTAAGGCGGCACCAGGAGAACTACTGCGATTGTGCCCTGGTTCATCCGGACGAGCACCTCAGTAGAGAAAGCCGAAAACTAACTGTCATGATATAGCGTGAGACTGGTCAACCACTCAATGACTTATTGGAATCTTCGGGATTCCTCCGCATTAACGAAGGGTCGTTTCCCGGCCAGGCATGTACGCACCCCGAATCCGGATGAGTGCGGAGCCACTAGGGGCTATATAGTAGCCCCACTGTCAAACTCCTATGGCTAAGTGAAAGTGTTAAAGCATTATAGTCCGGTTGCCTAGTTCGCTGCGCTATCACCTCCTTAATAGGACCAAGACGTTGGATTAAGTGTGAATACGCGTCTTCTGCAAACACCCCCGCATTATATGCGTAGGGGCTGAAGTCGAAGACTGCAATCTTTTAGGTTATATACAGGTATACATAAACGGCCGCACAGGAGGCATCACAATACTTTCGGGCAAAAGTATAAATACAACCTTGATAAATTTAATAAAATGTTGTTTTTACAATGGGAATACATGTCACTCAAACATAACATTCTTCGAGCACTGGGCCTGTATCGAACGAGTGCCCTCAAGAACTTCTTCAAAATAGTGCTCAACAGCCACTCGACCTATGGCTGAACCCTGCACCGTGACAGTGGTGGCATCCATCTCCGCCCAGTATGTTTTGACACGGGCAAGGGCCATTCGTGAGCCTTCTATGCACGCCGACCTCTTCATCGCATTAATGTGTGGCACCGCACCAAGGAACCGCTGTACCAAGCTAAAATAGCTATTCGGCTTTGTCCTTTCCGGCCACAGATGATCCACGACAGACCTCATGGCGAGTCCAGACAATCTATTGAGTTCGGCCCATTCGGCAAGCTGATCAGTCAATGGAAGCGGACGCTCTGGAACGTTAAATTGCGACCAGAACAGCTTGTCCACTTCACGATCCGTCTGATCTCGGAAGTATTCGGTCGCATCGACAGCGCTCGCCGCTAAATCCAGATATGCGTCGGCCGAACTCCACAGTCGATCCAGAGGGGCATACCGTGGATCGCCAAACTTCCTCCCCAGCATAAAGGGCTTCCCAGCCACAATATCTCCGGCTTCACGCAGTTCCTCCTTCTTTGCTCTCATTGCAGAGCGGGTGTCTTTGGTCGCCATTGTGGCCTTTTCGAGGTCTGTAGCCTTCGCCCGGCTTTCTTCTTCAAGAAACTGGCAGCGTTCGGCAGTGTCTTTTAACTTCACAGCCATTTTGGCCATTTTCTCTTTGCTCTTGCTATGCGCGGCCTTCTCAGCTCTCAACTCTTTGGCCGCCTTCAAAGCGGCCGCATTACTACTCCTTGCTTGCTCCTTGGCTCGGGCAAGCTCCGCCCGCAGGGCCTCCACGGTGGCAGCTCCATCTGCAGTCACAACATATTAAAGATACTGACATCATGCTGCTCTTACTATGTGACATTCACTATAAACATCACCTACCCTGTGCCTCGTCAAGCCGCATGTTCACAAGCTCGATATCGGCATCCGCTGCATCTAGTCACCGCTTTAGTTCGGCAACCCCATCAGTCCGGCTAGCCACCGGAGTTTCAGACACCTGCACATAAAGGCGGTCTAGTTATTACGTGGGACTATGATCCTCCGTTCGCCGCCGTTCTCGACGACAACCAGAGTCTCAGGGGCTACTATCTACACATGGCACACCTAAAATGCGCGGTACCATCACAAACGTATATCATTTCACGTACCTCAAAGCCCGTCAGTAGACTCATAAAGGCTTCATGCAACCCATTTTCAGCGGATGAAATCCTTTCAATCACCGTACACATTAATGTACGGTGCTCTTCTGAGATAGTCGCTCGCTCTAGCAGACCCTTCAGTATGTCCGACCGCATACCAGATGGTTCCAGACTCTTTTGATTGATCTCTTCAAGAGCCGGATACTGAGGGCTTCGGGTGACCATGGGATTACCTTCTGGCCTTGCCGGATCCGGAGAAACCCTCCGTGATGACACTTCAAGGTCGCCCGCTTCTTGAGCCAGGGAGTCCGGGGGAGGCGTTTCTCTCTCCGTCATCTCCGTAAGAAGACCCCCCGAAGACGAGATCTGCTGAGAAGGGCTCCGATCCGAACTGCAAGATAGATGCTTCGGTTATCTTCCTCAGAAGTAAGGTAGTATATCTTCACTATTAAGTACTTTTTGATTACTTACAGCTCGTTAGAGGGCTGATCCCCGCACGGACTTTGTGCGGCAAGAGCACCCTCCGAGGCGGGACCCTCTGGTGGAGTTTTCTTCTCCCGTTTCAAAACCTTGGTTTCCGGATCATCGGAGGTAGTCCTCTTCCTCCCCCGGGCCGAGGGAATGTCAGATTCCTTCCCGTGGTTATCCTCCCTCACGGAGGCGCTCGTTCCCTCGGTTAGAATAGCTAGCGGTGGGGGCCCGCTTTCACCCTCTTTATTCCCCCCTTCATCTTCCTTTGAGGGCACAGGGCAAGGTGCTCGCTCGAGCATCTTTTCCAGCACCGGATTATCCAAGCCTTCGGGAAGGGGGGCCGAACACCGGATCATCTTCGCCTTTGTTATCCAGTCCTGGCCAAAAAGCGATTCTTCAGAATGACGTCATGATAAATGAAAGACAGTGTGTTCGGCTAGAGGATTGCTTACTTGGGCCGCGGTGCGGTTGCTGCTCAGGCCCATGTCCTCGGAGGTGTTCGGACGCTCTATTTGGGGTCCGAAGAACGACTTGTACATCTCCTCATGCGTTAGGCCGAGGAAATTCTGAATAGTGCGCGGTCCTTTTGGGTTGAATTCCCACAAGCGGAGGGGCCGGCGTTTGCAAGGTTGGACTCGATGAACCAGCATGACTTGCACTACCATAACCAAACTAAAATCTCCCTCGAAGAGATCTCGGATGCGGCTTTGCAGTATGGGCACATCCTTGGCTGGACCCCAACTCAGCCCCCTGCTGATCCATAACATTAGTTGTGGTGGAGGGCCAGAGCGAAAGGCGGGGGAAGCTACCCACTTGGCACTTCTGGGAGCGGTGACGTAGAACCACTCTCGTTGCCATAATCCGGACATCTCTGGAAAGGAACCCTTTGGCCACGGAGCTCTAGCGATCTTGCTTATTAATGCCCCTCCACAGGCTGCATGCTGCCCCTCAATCGTCTTCGGCTTCACATCAAAGGTCTTGAGCCACAGGCCGAAGTGAGGGGTAATGCAGAGGAAGGCCTCACATACGACAATAAATGCCGAGATGTGGAGAAAGGAATCCGGGGCTAGATCATGGAAATCAAGCCCGTAATAGAACATCAAACCCCTTACGAAGGGATCCAGAGTGAGGCCTAGTCCTCGAAGGAAGTGGGAGATAAACACGACGTCTTCATTGGGTTCAGGAGTAGGGACGACCTGCCCTCGGGCAGGCAGCCGATGCAAGACTTCGGCGGTCAAGTATCTTGCCTCCCTCAACTTCTTGATATCCTCTTCCATGATGGAGGAGGGCATCCACCGGCCCTGGAGGCTGGATCCGGACATGATTACAGGTCCGAAGCACCTGACCCGGGCTTTGGGTGTTAGAACTCGAGGCGGGGGAAGGGTTCGATTGAGCGCAGGAGGAAAAAAAGTAAAAGCCTTGACCCTTTATAAAGAGGGTGAATATCAAGCGTCCTCCTCGTGGCCGTTTGGGACTTGCCTAAAATCTGGGAGTCCTAGGCGCGGTTGGGTTACCCACGACCGTATTGATGAGAATCCCGTAATAAGGGGGACATGATCTCTGCTTTGACAAGACGTGTCAAGAAACTGCCTCGCGTTATGTGCAGGGCTAGTTAAAGAAAAACGGTTCGAATAATCACCGAGCCATGGCATGATGTCATGTTGCCAAAATGTGTCAGCAGATTAGATTTGTGGAAATATTATTCTCTCTACGGTGGTATGTGGAACTTATTTTGGAGGGTCGGACACTATCCTTTTATTCGAACTCTTCTGTGGTGTATCCGGAGGAGGAACCCGCCTTGCAATGCCGAAGACAACACTGCGCGCCGGACTCATCGTCATTGAAGCCTGGTTCAGGGGCTACTGAGGGAGTCCTGGATTAGGGGGTCTCCGGACAGCCGGACTATATTCTTTGGACGGACTGTGGGACTATGAAGATACAAGATTTAAGACTTCGTCTCGTGTCCGGATGGGACTCTACTTGGCGTGGAAGGCAAGCTAGGCAATACGGATATGTATATCTCCTCCTTTGTAACCGACCTTGTGTAACCCTAGCCCCCTCCGGTGTATATATAAACCGGAGGGTTTTAGTCCGTAGGACAACAGACAATCATACCATAGGCTAGCTTCTAGGGTTTAGCCTCTCTGATCTCGTGGTAGACCAACTCTTGTAATACTCATATCATCAAGAATAAATCAAGTAGGACGTAGGGTTTTACCTCCATCAAGAGGGCCCGAACCTGGGTAAAACATCATGTTCCCTGCCTCCTGTTACCATCCGCCTTAGACACACAGTTCGGGCCCCCTACCCGAGATCCGCTGGTTTTGACACCGACATCGTGCGTGAGGCCGCAAAGTGATATGATGTGTTACATGCTAGATTGGTGTGACTTAGGATTGGGGTCCTGACAGCTTTGGTATTAGAGCCTGACTGCCTGTAGGATTACCAAGCCAAACTAGTCGAAGTTAAGTGTAGAAATGCTTTAGTTATATAAGGGAATTGATTGTGGAAGGGAACGTAAGGCTCTTTTTACTTCTTTACCTCATTCCCTTCTGATCCTAGTCATCCTATCTTTCATACGGGGTTAAGGAACTAGGCTCTCTCTTCTTTCTATCACGATCATATGTTACTAATCCGTAGACTTATAAGATGGGTGAATTCAAGTCTCAGTTTAGTTTCTACTACTTCCGTATGTTCATAGCTGGCCTCAGAACCTTGATATTGTGATGTTGAGTGGTCATGCCACTATTTTGCAGGATGTCTCAAATATTTTTGAGCATTTACAGCCGATATGCTGTCCGAGTCATCCCAGGTTTCTAGATAGTCTGATGCATTTGCAAATCCCTTCCTCATGTTCCTGATGTCCATTTGGGCCAGATTAATCACACTAATCAGTGAGTTGAGGTACTCTCTTGCCTCGACATATATGTTGGGGCTATTATTATGACCCTAGGTGTTTTAGGGAGTCACCTAGTAATCTAGCCATGTTTTGTGTTCCTGGTGTGATGATTCTGGCCACCATTCTTGAAAGCATCCCGTGATGCCATTTAGTAGTAGGTATTCTACTCCTAGGTTCTTGACCCAAGATTCACTCTACTTACCTCGTGTTGATAGTGTTGCTCATACCTTTAGGATATTAGCAACCTTTGCGATAGTCCTCGAGGTCCGTGGTATTTCCTTCTTCCAAATACCATGAACTGCTTATGGAAGAAGTTCTTTTGAACCAAAAGATCACAACCAGAGTGCTCTTGATGAGTTCTCCATTCTACATTGTGAATCTGCCAGTTCTACCTTCCTGCATGGGTACCTGGAAGAAATGTTGAGCTTGCTCGACATACTAATCTATGCATCCACAACTCTGAAAAGATATATGTTCCTTTGAGTTGTCCCTCTCTCTAGTTGTATCCTGATCTCCGTCTATCATTTGATAATAAAGAGCATGCCATGCATTCATGCTCATCGATAGCTCATATTCTTGTGGTCGTCAAGCCATTCTATTCCAGAATGACTAGGAGAAACAAACTCTAGTACCTCATCCATATCTAGGATTGGGTCAAAGCAGTTGTGTTCCGCAGATCAAATATGAATCCAGCTTTTGTTCTGTTCTACCTTGGAGTATTACCATCTTTATATTAAGATTATCATGGGAATTGCACACCATTCTATGTACTCTTGATACAGTGATACTTCTTGCCATCATTACTCATTCCTCGGTTCCATGTTGTTGTGACTGGAATGCCAACAAATGAATCATGATGTGTGAAATCTATACTCCTAGCAACTCCGTTGCTTGGTAGTTAAATGGACATTAACCTCATTCTTAGCATGTTGAGTTTTGAATCATCACCCTAAGGTTGACCGTGCTACCTAGCCTTATTTCCAGTGCACTTTTCGATCAATGAGTTAGGATTTTGTCAAACCCTTGCTCTTTTGATCACATCGTCTTTCCTAGAAAACAAGATTGTTCTCGAGCTTCATAACATATTGGTGGTTCGTGATTTTCTGAATATCTTCTCGGAAGTATCACCAGGCTGTTCCCTGACTGTCATGTTGAGCTCGTGATCAAGTTGGTTTTCTTACAAACCACCCCTTCTCCTAGAATCTATGTTGGATACCCCTGAGCTAGTTGGTTAAGTTAAACAACAACTTGGAGAGTTGAAAGATAAAAGGCTTTGCCGAATTTGGTTCATTCTGAAGGGATATCTTTGTTTTGTGTGTGTGTTGAAGAAAGATGATATCTTCATTGATTGATCCTTGTGATCAATTGTTGGATCTACTGTCTTGTCAATACTTTGATTTGAGTATGGGCTATCACCAAATCAAACTGAGAACCAATGATGTTCATAATGTTGTCTTGCTCATGATTGTTTCCTCAAGCATACATCATTATATCCTTTGGTCTGACCAATGCTATCACCTTGTTCACACAGTTGTGAAATTCCATCTTTATTGGAATTTTGATGAATTATTGTTGAGCCCATCGGCAACATCCTTATCATCTCCATAACTTGTGTTGAACATTAAGCTAGGGTTGGAAACTTTATAAACAATGCCTTCATGTCCCGCTCATGAGGTATATGTTTGGATGAAAGAAGAGACTTACCCTAATTCATGTGTAATCGATGCAAGTTACCGCCGTGAATTCGAAAAAGATTGCTTTTTCTTCCTCTGGAATCATCCCAAATTAGTCAAGCACGTGTGAAGTGCCCTATGGTTTGATAGGTTGGCCGCCTCCACTCCATATGTGTTCCTAGCACACCAAGCCACTAATTGATTTGTTCAAGGAAAAGAAGTTCTTAAGTGCTAACCCTTAAGGACCCAAAGGTACATGCGCAGGACTTCGCTCTCCACAATGATGGTTCCCAATCAGAACTCGACAGTGTTTCATTGCAAGACTACTATGTGGTCATGCTTGTCTTGGACAACGTGTTCACATGTATGTAGCAGAACTAGCTCATGTTTTGGAGCTTGCTATCGTAGTTCATCTCCCGAGAGTCCCGCAACGTTATCTCGTCGATTTGTGTTGCAACTCTTCTTTTCATACATGTGAGCCTGAAGTATCCTATTTCTAACCAGATCTGAATCTCAGGCAGATATGATGGTTGGACCATTCCCAACATTTGCATTTTGTTCCCAGCTTGCACCCCATTATGCCAAATTTTCCATGGGCTGCCCCTTCTCAGCAGTTGCTGTCCAGGATCATCTTCAAAAGTGGACTTCCTATGAGTCCCATCCATTTCCGGTGATAAGCAAAATCGTCCATTGCGTTGTCTTCAACAAGGTAGTCCACATCATCCATTCTAGCCCGAGTATGTCGTTCTCTCAAACTCCGTCAAACAATCGTTTGTGAATTGCCTTAGGATGGTATAGAGAGTTTCAATGATCGATGTATCAAATTTAATTCTTTTTGCCACTTAAGGGAATAATTCTACCAGGCATCTTCCCAAAGGTGCCCCGTTTGTTCCAAAGGGCAACCAACTCCTTACTACGTTGACACCCGTTCACCACCCTCCTAACTGTGGAAATTCTGCTACTTAATTAAACCTTTTCATATGCTCATTTCCGTCATTCTTGATGTGTGTATTGTGTCTCAGCTCAAGAGATGTTATGTCTCATTTCATGAGCTGATCGTCAGTTGCTCGATCCTTGAGGAGATCAGTTCCGTAGAATTTCTTTATGTCATCGTCGTGTTGAATGAAGTTCTTAGAGCATGACATCGAGACAAAGATCGTGATCGAATCAACATTCTTACGAAGTGGTACCTAGGACGTGAAGATTGTGTTAGTTGCGTTTCCCCCTTCATCTTACCCTATGCTTGAATCTCGGGACGAGATTCTTGTTTAGTAGGGGTGAGTTGTCACATCGCTAGTTCTGGTAATGCCTAGTGCTAGCATATGGTGTTGCATCATGTTTAATTTCCCCAGAAAGTTGAAATGGGGATGGCAGAAACCCCCAACAACACTTAATCCAACTAGGGTTACTAAAATACTTTTTCAATGAAACTGAAATGCCCTTCAAAACAGTTCATCATCTTTGCCTTGGTTTAGAACCTCTGACAAAAATGATTCACATTTTTCTAGGACAACATAGGGTCACTGTATTAAATCATACCTTATTTGCATTTGGGCATTTAAATTTTATATATTATTTTAAATGTCCAAATATTCATGAACTGAAATGTTTGCTATTGGAAATAATCCAAACAGTAGCCTCAAGCAGTTGCATGAATTTTGAGCTTGTTTTTAGTATTTTTAATAATGCCCTAAAGTTACAGAAAAAATAGAAAACAGAAATAAAAAGAAAAGGGACTTACTCTGGCCAAACTTACCTGGCGCCCACCAACCGGCCCAGCCCACCAGGGGCTCCTCCCTATCGTCTTCCACGTCCTGCCAGTAGGCAGGAGGGCGTGGGCCCCGCACGCGCGCACGCGGCCCCGGCCATCTCCAGCTTGCCGTTTCGCCCTGGCCCTCCCTAGTGCAGCCACGCACACCCCTGGACCTCTCTCACTCTCTCCCCGAGCTTCTCTCCCTCCTTTGGCTCTCCTCTCGCATGCACCCGAGCGCCACCGTCGCTGTTGTTCACCGTTGTCGTGCCCAGAGCCGCTGCCTCGCCTCCCCAACACGTCCAAGTGGTGCGCCTCCGTCTTCTACGCCTCCCCAATGATCCACAAGCCGCGGGACTCCCCCTAATGCTCTACCCGTCGTCGTCTTCAACCTCGGGAAGCCGAGATCGCCACGGCCATGCCGTCTGCTCCGAGCCTTCCCCGAGCCCACTTCGACGCCCCCCTCCCGTGAGCTCCTTCCCCAAACCCCCCTCTTTTGCGCCTCGTTTCACGCCGTAGCCGTTGTTTCGCCGGAGACCGACACGCGCCGCCGCCAAGCTTCTCGCCGCCGTGGCCATAGCCACCGCAGCTCATTCCCGAGCACACCATCATGCTCAGCATGACCTCATGAGCCCGTAGACGCCCACAGCGCCTCCTCCCGTGCTCTGTAGCGCCACCCCGAGAATGCCCGAGCTGCTGCCGCTGCTGAACCTCGTCGCCGACCACTTTTTTGGCCACCCCAGCACCTACCGCCGCAGCCACTCGATGTGCCGCAGCGCACTGGTTCCGCAGAGCTGGTCCGCTGCTCAAATGGTCGTCGGAGGAGCATTTCCGACGCCCTCCACCGCGTTTGACCCTGCCGGCGGCTAAACGCCGGTGGGTTTGACCCACTTTGACTACGGCGGGCCCCCTGTGTCCATGACATGTGGGGCCGGCCTTTGACTGAATTAGTGTAGGGTTATAATTAGTGCTAATTGCCACTGTTAGAGGTTAATCTCTCGCTAACTAAACACTGTGCCACTGACACTAGGACCCACTACCCAGTTAATCCATGGTTTATGTTTAAACCTTCTTAATTAAAGCCACAACCACTGACATGTGGGCCCCACTGGTCAGGTTTGACCTGGACTGCCCCTGTTGACTCGCTGATGTCACAGTGACATCATGTTGACGCAGTAATTCTTTTCTGGAATTTAAATAAATCTTAAATGGTTTATTTATTCCATAAAATGTTATAAACTTCTAAAAATCATAGAAATTCAACTGTAATTCAGAATGAAATAAGTTATATATGAAAAATGATCAGAAAAATCCAATCTATCCATATGTACTAGTTTCATGCATGTTTAAGAAACTTAACCTTGCTGTTTAGTGCAAAACATGATAAGGCACTATTGAAATTCATAAGTTGAGTTTGGGATTGAACCTTTGGTTCAAAATGACTCAAACCCAGCTGGTTGTAGTTGCATTAGCCCAACACACTCATTTTTCCATGTCCTGATCATGCATCATATTGTGCATTGCATTGATTGTTTTTTCCTTCTGTGTTGCCGGTATTTGTCCCCTCTCGATAGACGTGCTACCGACGATGTGATTGATGACACCGATGAAGAAATATACTATCTTCAGAAGTGCCAGGCAAGCAAAACCCCCTAGTTCATTCTGGTACAATCAACTCTCTCGACCCTATTCTATTTTCCTGCATTAGGACAACAACGATTCAACTGTTATATGCTGCAGTAGTTGGACCCCTTTTCCTCTGCATGACCTGTCATTGCCACATTAAATAGATGAAACCCACTAGCATGAGTAGGAGTTGTTTGAGCCCTGATGTGCCTACTCATTCATGCTTGTTTGTCATGCGTGCTACTGCTTAGAGTTGAGTCAGGTCTGATTCATCAGGGATGAATTGGAGGTGTGTGAACATGTCCTACTATTGAGAGCTAAATGTGTGAACACGATTTGGTAAAGGTATCGATGAGAGGCCATGTAGGAGTACATGGTGGGTTGTTTCACTGAAGCCGTCCTTAGGAACTGAGTTTTGTGTTTGTGATCCATGAACAGCTACTACCATGCATTGGGCCCGAAACCAATGGACCCTCTCGACTTATTAACTGCCCTTGCCCTATGTCCATGATTTGCAACTAGTTTCTGGTGTTTGTAGGATATGTGTTGGAGGCCGTACGTAGCACTGACCCTAGGGGTGGGCTATGATGCGGTAGGTACACCGTGGCTGGGTATGCCGGGCGCCCGTTTGGTATCGCGGAACCCTGTACACATCGTTTGGGGCTGTGAGCGAAACCCCGGCCGAATCTCCTCGCGGATGGAACCAGAATAGGAGATAAACCTGGACTAGAGACTTGTGTGGTTAGTCAGGTCATGGCCGACTCCCTGCCAGGCTTTCGCTTGACGGTTTCCAAGATACAGAACGTGTACATGGTGGTAAGTGGCGAGAGCGTGTGTGAAGAAGTACACGCCTGCAGGGTTATAAATGATCTATTCGAATAGTCGCATCTGCTGTAAAGGACCTCTGGGTTGCCTATACAGTTCATAGACAAGTGAAAGTGGATACTCTAAAATGCGCAAGATAAGCGTGAGTGCTATGGATGGCGTTCTCGTAGGGAGACGGGAGCGGATCCATAGTGGTGTATTGATTTGGTGAATATGTGGACTCATGTGCGCCACCTCAAAAGAGTTACTTGCAAACGTAGTTCAGGATAGCCACTGAGTCAAAGCTGGCTTGCTGTAGCTAAACTCCACCACCCCTTTGTTGATACTGATGCATATGTAGCTAGTTCTGATGTAAGTCTTGCTGCGTGCATTTGTACTCATGTTTGCTTAATTTATGGTTTGCAGAGAGATGATAACCCACAAGTATAGGGGATCGCCACAGTTTTCGAGGGTAGAGTATTCAACCCAAATTTATTGATTCGACACAAGGGGAGCCAAAGAATATTCTCAAGTATTAGCAGTTGAGTTGTCAATTCAACCACACCTGGAAAACTTAATATCTGCAGCAAAGTATTTAGTAGCAAAGTAATATGATAGTAGTGGTAACGGTAGCAAAAGGTAACGTTAGCAAAAGTAATGTTTTTGGTATTTTGTAGTGATGATAGCAATAGCAACGGAAAAGTAAATAAGCGAAGAACAATATATGGAAAGCTCGTAGGCAATGGATCGGTGATGGAAAATTATGCCGGAATCGGTTCATCATGTAACAGTCATAACCTAGGGTGACACAGAACTAGCTCCAATTCATCAATGTAATGTAGGCATGTATTCCGAATATAGTCATACATGCTTATGGAAAAGAACTTGCATGACATCTTTTGTCCTACCCTCCCGTGGCAGCGGGGTCCTAATGGAAACTAAGGGATATTAAGGCCTCCTTTTAATAGAGTACCGGAACAAAGCATTAGCACATAGTGAATACATGAACTCCTCAAACTACGGTCATCACCGGTAAGTATCCCGATTATTGTCACTTCGGGGTTAATGGATCATAACACATAATAGGTGACTATAGACTTGCAAGATAGGATCAAGAACTCTCATATATTGATGAAAACATAATAGGTTCAGATCTGAAATCATGGCACTCGGGCCCTAGTGACAAGCATTAAGCATAGCAAAGTCATAGCAACATCAATCTCAGAACATAGTGGATACTAGGGATCAAACCCTAACAAAACTAACTCGATTACATGATAGATCCCATCCAACCCATCACCGTCCAGCAAGCCTACGATGGAATTACTCATGCACTGCGGTGAGCATCATGAAATTGGTGATGGAGGATGGTTGATGATGACGATGGCGACGGATTCCCCTCTCTGGAGCCCCGAACGGACTGCAGATCAGCCCTCCCGAGAGGTTTTAGGGCTTGGCGGCGGCTCCGTATCATAAAACGTGATGAATCCTTCTCTCTGATTTTTTTTCTCCCCGAAACCAAATATATAGAGTTGGAGTTGAGGTCGGAGGAGCTCCAGGGGGCCCATGAGGTAGGGGAGCACGCCCTAGGGGGGCAGGCGCGCCCCCACCCTCGTGGACAGGTGGTGGGCCCCTTGGCCTTCATCTTTTGTAAGGATTTTTTATTATTTCCGAAAAGTTGTTTCGTGAAGTTTCAGGTCATTCTAAGAACTTTTGTTTATGCACATAAATAACACCATGGTAATTCTGCTGAAAACAGCGTCAGTCCGGGTTAGTTCCATTCAAATCATGCAAGTTAGAGTCCAAAACAAGGGAAAAAGTGTTTGGAAAAGTAGTGAAACACCCACGATGCGGCTATATCTCCCACGTGTCGGAGCACGACTTAGAGGCATAACCGCATTGTAGGCATGTCACAAGTGGGGTAATCTTTACACATCCCATGTACTGAATAAGAAAGAGGTACAGAGTTGGCTTACAATCGCCACTTCACACAATACATGAATATAACATTACATCAATCAGATACAAACAAGGTCCGACTACGAAACCAAAATAAAAGAAGACTACCCCTAATGCAAAAATCTCCGATCGCCCCAACTGGGCTCCACTACTGATCAACTGAAACGAAAACAACACAATGAACGAGATCTTCATCGAGCTCCTCCTGAAGCCCGTTGCGTCACCTGCACGGTATCATCAGCACCCGCAACTGGTTTTGGAAGTAATATGTGAGTCACGAGGACTCAGCAATCTCACACCCTCGCGATCAAGACTATTTAAGCTTATGGGTAGGTAAAAGGTATGAGGTGGAGTTGCAACAAGCACTAGCATATATGGTGGCTAACATATGCAAATGAGAGCGAGAAGAGAAGGCAAAGCACGTTCGATAATCTATGATCAAGAAGTGATCCTAGACTACTTACGTTCAAGCATAACTCCAACACCGTGTTCACTTTCCCGACTCCGCCGGAAAGAGACCATCACGGCTACACACGCGGTTGATGCATTTTAATTAAGTTAAGTGTCAAGTTCTCTACAACCGGACATTAACAAATTCCCATCTGCCCATAACCGCGGGCACGGCTTTCGAAAGTTCAAAACCCTGCAGGGGTGTCCCAACTTAGCCCATCACAAGCTCTCACGGTCAAGGAAGGATATTCCTTCTCCCAGGATGACCCGATCAGACTCGGAATCCCGGTTATAAGACATCTCGACAATGGTAAAACAAGACCAGCAAAGCCGCCCGATGTGCCGACAAATCCCAATAGGAGTCGCGCGTATCTCGTTCTTAGGGCACACCGGATAGGTCAAGTTACGAGTAAAACCAACCCTCGAGTTGCCCCGAGGTGGTCCCGCAGGCTGCCCATTTTGGGCCAACACTCAGAGGAGCACTGGCCGGGGGGGGGGGGTTAAAATAAAGATGACCCTTGAGTCTGCAGAACCCAAGGGAAAAAGGCTAGGTGGCAAATGTTAAAACCAAGGTTGGGCCTTGTTGGAGGAGTTTTATTCAAGGCAAACTGTCAAGGGGTTCCCATTATAACCCAACCGTGTAAGGAACGCAAAATCAAGGAACATAACACCGGTATGACGGAAACTAGGGCGGCAAGAGTGGAACGAAACACCAGGCATAAGGCCGAGCCTTCCACCCTTTACCAAGTATATAGATGCATTAATTAAATAAGAGATATTGTGATATCCCAACATATCCATGTTCCAACAAGGAACAAACTTCATCTTCACCTGCAACTAGCAACGCTATAAGAGGGGCTGAGCAAAGCGGTAACATAGACAAACAACAGATTGCTAGGACAAGGTGGGTTAGAGGCTTGACATGGCAATAAGGGAGGCATGACATAGCAAGTGGTTGGTATCGCGGCATAGCAATAGAGTGAGCAACTAGCAAGCAAAGATAGAAGTGATTTCGAGGGTATGGTCATCTTGCCTGAGATCCCGCAAGGAAGAAGAACAAGTCCATGAGGAAGACAAACGGACGTAGTCGAACGGATCCTCACAACTCCGGAACGAAACTGAAGCTAACGAGAGAGGCAACCCGGAAAGAAGCAAATAACATAGTAAACAACCATCACATAACGAAGGCATGATGCACAACCAAATATGATGCATGTCCGGTTTAAAGAGGCATGGCATGGCAAAGTGCAACAAACAACACTACAAGTTAAGTGGAGCTCAATATGCATCGGGATGCATATTGACAAAACACCACAATCAATTATTTAGTTCTCTCTTGTTTAGGTACTCAACAATATTAAATGTTGTTAAACATGGCAAGAGGAGAAGCATAAGAAATTATCTATTTGGGCAAGTTTAAATGAGGCCGGGACGCCAAACAACAATTCCGGTAAATCCCCATATGCATTTATCAATTTGGTGCAACAACAATTTTAAACATTTAAATGTTATTATCATGATGCGAATGACATGAGCAAGTTTTATGCAATATTTATGAAAAAGTTGGCATGTTATAAGATATGGGGCATTTTGTTATCGTGGTGGAAAGAAAGGGTGCCACGGTGATGAATCCGAAAATGATGCCACGCCAACATATCGGTTCCGGCAACTCGATAGAGATGCCGATGAAAAGACCAAGCGTGCGAATGTGTGGAACGAGTTAGAGATGGTGGGGTGATCCCGACTACCGGGTTCCCACGGGTCAAAGGCATGGCAAACGGGGACGTGCACGAAACAAACGGGCAAGGTGCAAGCATGGGGTTCATCTCATACATCGCACAACATTCGTCCATGACGGTCGTCTCAGGGTTGTACCTTCGAAGTGTGCGTTTCGTAGCGGATTGGTTCGTAGAGGAAGTAGTCGTTCACGACCCTCATGGAAGTAGCGGTACATGCTCAGGAAGCGGTAGAGGTAAGAGTCTTCGACAACGGTCGTCGTACACGTTCCGAGGTCGTCGGTAGAGGTTATCGCAATCTCGGCGACGATAGTGGAACACGTTTTCGTAGGGGTTCAAGTCATCGGTAGCGGTACTTGATGAATCCCGAAACGGTCTTAGGCGTCTTCATGCGTAGGGGTACTTGGCGTTTCCACATCGTCAGTCTTGCCGGTCCCGGACTTGGCAACGTAGTTGTACAAGAGCGTCATCGGACTTGTCGAATTCGAAGTCTTCGGGGGTCATCATGTTACTTGGCGCTTGCGGTATAGATAGCTCGAAAGGGTACTTGGCGGGACCGAGGTCTTCGGCCGTAGTGGTACTTGATGATACGGGTAGTCGAACTTGACGAAAAACGGGTCTCCTCGGGGACTTGATGCATCTGAATTCTCCGGTTTTATAGTAGTACTTGGCGTTCGGAGTCCGGGTCTGGCGGGTGGTGTACTTGGTGCTTGTAGTTCCGATCCGGGGGTGCATGCGTCCACCGTAACACTGCATGGAGAAAAGAGGCGACGACTTGGGCGGTTCTGGCCAAGGACTCGGGCAGCTTGTGTATGAGCTCGATGGGGCTTGGCTGCTGCTCGTCTCCTTCATCAGGTGACAGAACGAAGGCGCAGCGGCACTGGACGGCGAAGCAGCAGCTATAGCGAGGCAACGGTGCCGTGGTGAGCTCGCAGGCCAGAACGACGACGAGCTTGGCGCGCTGGAGGTGGGGACGCGGACGAAGCAGACGGGGCGCGGGGTCGCAGGACTGGCGATCTCCAGCGGCGGCGGCCTCGTCCTATGATGCCTGGCGGCGGATGTAAGCCGACGAGGAGGAGGAAAGGGAGGTCGAGACGAGGTGCAGGCGAGCCATGGAGGTCGGCGGCGCCATGGCCGTGCGGGTCAGATGAGCTCGCGGGCGACGGCATTTGCTGCCGGCCGGACTTGTCCAGGATGCAGGGAGGCTCGGTGGTGCTGGAGTCTTGGCGCTGGTAGAGATGCAAGGGAGGAGAGGGAGACAGAGATGGTGCAGGGCAGGTCAGGTCATCGGCGCGGGCGACATGGCCGAAGGCGGGGAGGCAATGGCAAAATCTTGCGGGCGTCCATGGAGGGGCAAGGCAGCGGTGTGGAGGACGAGCGAGGGGATGGGAGAGATTGAGAGGAGGGAGGATCGGGCACCGGTTCCATCCTCTACGTGTGACAGCGCTAGGAGGAACGAGGGAGTGAGGGGAAATGCGAGGGGATCGGGCGTTCCTCTCCTGGCGGCGCGTGCAGGGAGACAGGGAGGGGGGATTGAGGAAAGGCTTCGGCTGCGCCTAGGTTAGAGCAGGGGAGAGGCTGGCTGGGCCGCAGGAGTTGGGCCTAGGGATCGGGCCGCAGGATGGCTGCTGGGCTGCGCGCTGCCAGGCCACTTTGGTGGTGGGTTGGCTGATGGGCTCCCTTTTCCCTCTCTCCTCTCTTCTTGATTCTTTTAACAGAAAACAAATAAAGAGGAGAAAAGAAAGAGGGGGGGGGGGTTAGGGGAAGAAGTTGAACACGTAGATAATTTTTCCGGACTCACAAAAATGTGTATGATCCAAGAAAATAGAAAAGGTCAGATCGGACGACAAGAATTCAAACTCATTTGAATTTAATTCAAATGGTTTTGAACTAGGACGAGGTTTAGGAGTGGCCAAAAATGTTGAGAATTTAGGAGGAGCCTCGACAAAAGAGATGAGAGATATTGGCAAGGTTTGAAGGTCAAACTCGAAGAGGAATAGACATGGGAATTATTTTGCACGTGTGTTATGATGATTCCAAATTAATGGAATATTTATAATAGCTCCAGTAATATCGGGAGGATATGTTATAAAGAGAAGTCATCCTTCCCTCGATTTAAATGGATCGAAGATCCATACGATTTATTTAAAAGAGTTTTGAAACGGTTGCAATATTAATGGCATGATGACATGATGCAATGATGAATGCAAAAATAAAAGGAGCAAGCAAAAAAAGAAACACACGGAGAAACCCGGAAACCCTGGAAGGCAACTGAAGCTCAGGTCTTGGGGCGTCACAAGTAGATACGACGGAGACATATCAAGAGACTTCAGTCTCACTAGTAGTTCCGCGTGGACTTCGACGTTTAGCTCAATACCTCAGCTACGATCTTGTACCCTCGCCAGGGTCTGGTAGATAGTCAGGCTTCTCAGCCTTTTTCATTTGTAGATGTCTGTACTCAGACATGTTAAGCTTCCACATGTGCTTGTTGCTTGTATGATTTGAATGCTAGTTCATCAGACCCATGTTTGTAATATCTGGCTCTTCGTAGCCTAATGAGTAAATACTTTGAGTCGTAGAGTTTTGTTGTGATGCCATGTTGTATTTGCACATATCGAGCATATTGTGTGTATGATTGAAATGCTTGGTATGTGTGGGATCCGACAACCTAGTTGTTTATCCTTGGTAGCCTCTCTTATAGGGAAATGTAGTCTAGTGCTTCCACTGAGCCATGGTAGTCTGCTACAGCCCAGTTTACCGGAGTCCTGCTAGCCTAGTTACTACTGCTCCGGAACACTTAGACTGGACGACATGTGATCCACTTCGTTCCTGTGTCTGTCCCTTCGGGGAAATGTCACTCGGTGACTTCCGGAGTCCTGCTAGCCTGCTACAGCCCGGGTTCCCGGAGTCCTGTTAGCCCAGTTGCTACAGCCCTGATTCACACGCTGATGACTGAAACGTTCGATGCTGGTTCATGTATGCCCGTCCCCGTAAGTCAGTGCCACTTTGGGTTCACGACTAGTCATGTCAGCCCGGGTTCTCTGTCATATGGATGCTAGCAACACTCTCATGTACGTGAGCCAAAAGGCGCAAACGGTCCCGGGCCAGGTAAGGTGGCACCCGCGGGAATACCGTGCGTGAGGCCACAAAGTGATATGATGTGTTACATGCTAGATCGGTGTGACTTAGGATCGGGGTCCGGACACTTGAAGAGGAACTCAAGTCTACACGCGACGGATATGAGGAGGAAACCATCATACTAGTGGAGAAGAATGACGACCTGGCAAGGAAGCTAGTAGTATTCATGGGAGACCCTGCGCCGGGAGGAGATGATGACCACCCCAAGGACTACATCATCATCGACGACACCGACGCTGACCCCAGTGATGATGATTATGAAGACGAAGCTGGAGCAGATATCATGGAGTCTTCTACCGATCAAAATTTCTAGTAGACCACCATATTATTAGTAGTATTCCCCCATGTATATATTAGTAGTCCGAGCACTGTAACGATAGTTAGATCGATTGTATGCCCTTTCTTGATATTGTTTTGGAGTGATATTGATTGTGTTTGTCTCATGTGCATATGGGTAGTGCTTTCTCATTAGACCTCATTCTATTCTAATCTCTCCCCTCTAAACCCATCAGATGCCTCCGAGACGTGACCCCAGATTTGCCTTCCCACTGGAGCTCACTCAGTTGATCCAGCAGCAGAATACACTGATGCAGTTGCTAGTTCACAATCAGGGAAACAACAATAACAACAACAACAACAACAATAAAAACAACAACAACAACCCACCGCCACCACCTCTAGTTGACAACTTAGCCCGTTTTCTGAGGTTACAACCACCGGTGTTTTCCAGTAGCACCGAGCCCATAGTTGCGGATGACTGGCTACGCAAGATTGGAAGGGAGTTAACCACTGCCGGTTACACAGATGCTGAGAAGGTGCGTTTTGCCGCACACCAATTGGATGGACCCGCAGCCGCATGGTGGGAGAATTACACATCCACTTTCCCCATAGCCAATGTTACTTGGGAGCAGTTTCAGCAAGCATTCTGCACTGCACATGTCTCAACTAGAGCTATGAGCATGAAGAAGCGTGAGTTTCACAACTTACGCCAGGGCAACCGTACTGTAGGGCAGTACGTGGAGGAGTTTAGCAAGTTAGCTCGCTATGCCCCGGATGACGTGTCCACCGATGCCGCAAAACAGGAGAAGTTTATGGAAGGGCTGAATGATGAGATGAGTATGCAGTTGATGGTGGCAACATTCAACAACTACCAGGAGTTGGTTGATAAGGCTCTTATGATTGAAGGGAAGCAGCAGCAGATTGAGAGCCGCAAAAGGAAGTATGGACATGGGAAATACAATTCAGGAGCTCAACAGAAACCCCGTTTCACCCCGAACCCAGGAGGAATTACCCATAACCATGGAGGCCATAACCACAATGGAGGAATTTCGCATAACTGCAATGGCCCTTGGAATGGAAATGGGAGTGGAACAAGCAGTCATAACCGCTCTAACCCAAGCACACCCACCAAGAAGGACCAAAACCACGTCACTTGTTTCAAGTGCGGGAGGACTGGACACTATGCCAATGATTGCCCTGAAATCAAGAATGGAAATGGCAATGGAAGCTCTAGAAACAAGCCCAACCCTTTCAACAAGGGACAAGTGAACCACGTGAACATGGAGGAGGTTGAGGAGCAGCCAGATGCAGTTATCAGTAAGTTTTTGGTTGAATCATTTACTACAATAGTTATTTTTGATATTGGTGCATCGCATTCATACATATCAAAAGGGATTCGTGGATAAGTATAAGTTGCCCACCAAAGTTCTTAAGACACCTATGTTAGTAAGCTCACCTGGAGCGGAGTATATGGCAAGCAGTGGATGTTTTCAGATGCCATTGACCATAGGTAGGCATGTTTTCCCCTCAGACTTAATAATTTTGGAATCACAAGGATTGGATGTGATACTCAGTATGGATTGGCTATCAAGCTATGGAGGAAACATTGATTGCGCTAGTAGATCAATTCTACTCACCACACCAGAGGGAAAAAGGATTAAGTATGTATCCAGACATACTCCTAAGAGTACTCATGTAAATTTCCTCACAGGAGTTGTTCAGGAAGAAGTGCCTGTAGTGAAGGATTACCCGGATGTATTTCCAGAGGAACTACGAGGCATGCCCCCGGATCGGGACATTGAGTTTTTGATAGAGTTATTGCCAGGCACCGGACCAATATCAAAGAGACCATATCGAATGCCCGCAAATGATCTGGAGGAGATCAAGAAACAGATTAAGGAGTTATTGGTGAAAGGTTACATTCGACGAAGTTCATCACCATGGGGAGCCCAGTGCTCTTGGTCGAGAAGAAGGATAAATCTCTGAGAATGGTTGCTGATTATTGTGCATTGAATGAAGTGACAATCAAGAGCAAGTACCCACTGCCGATGATCAATGATTTGTTTGACTAGCTGCAAGGAGCTAAAGTCTTTTCCAAGATCAATCTTCGATCAGGATACCACCAGCTGAAGATTCGAGAACAGGATATACCTAAGACAACTTTTACCACAAGGTACGGGTTGTATGAGTATACGATTATGTCATTTGGATTGACTAATGCCCTTGCCTATTTCATGAGTATGATTGAACAAGGTGTTCATGGAGTTCTTGGATAAGTTTGTTGTGGTGTTCATTGATGACATTTTGGTGTACTCGAAGAATGAAGAGGAGCATAAGGAGCATTTGCATTTAGTTCTCGAGAAGCTCAGGGAACATCAGTTATATGCCAAGTTCAGCAAGTGTGAGTTTTGGTTGAAGGAAGTTGGATTCCTTGGACATGTTATATCGGGAGAAGGTATAGCACTAGAGCCTACTAAGGTTCAGTCAGTCACTGAGTGGTTGGCACCCACCTCATTTGGAGAGATCCGTAGTTTTCTAGGACTCGCGGGATATTATCGGAGATTCATTGATAATTTCTCTAAGATTGCGAAGCCCATGACAGAGATGTTGAAGAAGGACACCAAGTTTAAATGGACAGATGAATGTGAGGCAAGTTTTCAGGAGTTGAAGAAACGTTTGACTACAGCCCCAGTGCTGATTCTGCCAGATATACGTAAGGATTTCCAAGTGTATTGCAACGCGTCCCACTTAGGACTTGGAAGTGTACTTATGCAAGATGGCAGAGTTGTTTCGTATGCCTCACGACAGCTTCGACCGCATGAATTGAATTATGCCATGCATGATTTGGAGTTAGCAGCCGTAGTGCGTGCACTCAAAACCTGGAGACATTTTCTTATTGGAAATCATTGTGATGTGTACACGGATCATAAGAGTTTGAAGTACATTTTCACACAGAAGGAGTTGAAACTCAGGCAAAGGAGATGGTTGGAGCTCATAAAGGATTACGATATGAAGTTGCACTATCATCCAAGCAAGGTCAATGTCGTAGCAGACGCTTTGAGCCGAAAGAGTTATGCCAATACCCTCGTAAGCGGAGGATTGCCAAAGGAGTTAGCTGAAGATCTCAGGGAGCTACTTTTGGAGATAGTCCCTAGAGGTTTTGTTGCAGCATTGGAAGTCCAGTCGACATTATTGGGAAAAATTCTAGAAAGTCAGAAGGATGATAAGGAAATTGCTGAGATAAAGGAGAAGATGAGCAAAGGAAAGGCCAAAGGTTTTCGTGAGGATGAGCACGACACCTTGTGGTTTGAGGACCGTGTTTACATGCCCAATAATGCAGAGATCAGGAAGTTGATACTTCAGGAAGCTCACAACTCACCATACTCGATACACCCCGGAAACACCAAGAAGTATTTGGATTTGAAGGAGCGTTTCTAGCGGACGGGTATGAAGAAGGACATTGCCGAGTATGTAGCCGTCTGTGACGTATGTCAAAGAGTGAAGGCAAAACATCAGAAGCCTACAGGATTACTGCAGCCTATGTCGATACCCGAATGGAAGTGGGATAAGCTTGGCATGGATTTTATCACCGGATTACCCAGGACCCGATCGGGATACGATTCTATTTGGGTAGTAGTGGATCGCTTGACCAAAGTGGCTCACTTTATCCTAGTGCAAACTACCTATACCAATGCGAAGTTGGCCAAGATATACATGACCAGGATCGTATGTCTGCATGAAGTTCCGAGGACTATTGTATCAGATAGAGGAACACAGTTTACTTCAAAGTTTTGGCACCAGCTGCACCAGACTCTGGGCACCAAGCTAGAGTTTAGCACTACTTTTCATCCGCAGACAGATGGACAGACCAAGAGAGTCAATCAGATTCTGTAGGACATGTTGAGAGCTTGTGTGCTAGACTATGGATCTAGTTGGGATGATGATTTGCCCTACGCAGAGTTCTCTTACAACAACAGTTATCAAGCTAGTCTAAAGATGGCACCCTTCGAAGCTTTGTATGGAAGAAGGTGCAGGACACCGTTGATGTGGGATGAAGTTGGAGACCGCCAGTTGTTTAGACCAGATTTGATTAAAGAGTCAGAAGAGAAGGTTAAGTTGATTCAAGACAGACTGAAGGTAGCTCAGTCTAGGCAGAAAAGTTATGCAGACTCAAAATGCAAGGAGGTATTCTACGAAATCGGAGATAGAGCATGTCTTCATGTGTCACCCCTGCGAGGAGTTAAACGTTTTGGAGTTAAGGGAAAGCTAGCCCCAAGATTCGTAGGACCACACTAAGTTTTGGAACTTACGGGAAAAGTTGCCTACCAGTCGGAGTTACCCGAAGGACTGTCACGAGTTCTTGATGTGTTTCACGTTTCCCAGTTGAAGAAGTGTCATGCAGGGATGACCGATATTCCTTTGAGAGATACAGTGCCCCTGGAAGCAATTTAGTTGGATAGTGATCTGACCTATGAGGAGAAACCTGTCAAGATTCTCGAGTTTGCCAGCCAAGTTACACGTAGTAAGGTTATAATGTTTTGAAAGTTCAGTGGAGCCACCATAGCGAGGATGAAGCCACCTGGGAACGAGAGGATGATCTACGGAAAGACCACCCACACCTATTTTCTAGCCAACCTGAATCTCGAGGACGAGATTCATCTTAAGGGGGGTAGGTTTGTAATATCCACATTTTCAATTTGGAATGCTATACATAGGTCATCATATGCATATCATATTTTATTTGCATTTTGGCTTTGTGATCCCAAAATCCCAAGCAACTCAAGGACCCACGGAGAGAGTTGGGGGTTTTATTGTTTTCATATTTGAATTTTCTCAAATATTGAAAAGTGGATCAATTTGACTTTAATTATTTTTCTCTCCGAAAATATTTAATATATGAGAGGAGATAATATGACTTCTCCAAAGTAATTGGAAATATTGGAGGAAAAATGTTAAAACTAAATAAATTATTTTATTTGGATTTTATTGCTATTTTACTTGAATTAGAAAAAAATCCATTTTTTAAAATTGCATTTTAGGCAAAGAAAATGTTCACTTTGTTCTAAATATTATATTTAGACGGTGAAAATTTGTTTTGGTATTTTTAGATTTTCATTATATTTTCTAGGATTTTTCCATTGAAATCTGTATTTTTAAGTCAAACCGACCTAACGGGCCGTAGCCGACCCGTACTCTAGCCGAGGGCAGGCTTTATAAGCCGGCCGCCCAAGGCCCCAGCCCACCAGCCGCCGCCGCCCCGCCCCCGAACCCTAGCCGCCGCCTCGCTCGCGCCGCCACCGCCGCCGTCTGCCGCCGCCGTCACCGGAGTTTCGCCAGAGTTGCCGTGGTTTTTTTCGGTTTTTAGGTAAACCCTAGATCTAGATATAGATCTGGTTTTTTTAGTTTCCCCGGTTTAATTTATTAGATCAGTTTTTCGTCGATTTGTTTATTTAGCGGACGTTCATCCATACGTTTATTTTAACGAACGTTGTTCGTCGGTCAGGTTCAGACAGCGAACGTTCGTTCGTTAGTCATTTCTTTTTCTTTTATTTTCGGCCAAACACCTATCCGCGACTATTTTTATCGCAGATTAGCCCCTGATCTTCAAACGCTCGCCGTTTCTTAACCGTTTGTCCAAGTCAGTGAAACCAACGCCAAAATCTTCGTCTCGAAACCCTCTATCTGTTTAATCAACTTGAACAATGTTTTGAAAATTTTAAAATTTGGTTTCAAGAAGATTTTTTTCAAAGCTCTTTGATCGTAGTTTCAGTTCCGTAGCTCCGATTTGATTGATTCTTTTTGCAGATCAAATCTCTTTCGTTGAGTTTTCAGATTCGATCTTCTTATTCGAGATTTACCCGTGCATCTCTGTCTGGGTGCTTATGTATGCTATTGTTTATTTGCGATAGAATTCCCGAAGTGCGCAGCGTGATACTACGAGTCGGTAGGTTTTGCGGATCATCAGCAAGGCAAGTAACATTTTGATCATATCCCTTTTACACAGTTTCTATGCATTAGTGTCAACCATCAAACATTGCATGAGTAGGATCTCTTAACTTGTGGGTTTGGGAAGTAGATGATGAGGTAGAACCTATTACCCCTTTGTATTATCAAACCCTGGGAGTTACTTGTACATTACGATACTTATTGACATGTTATGCTCGTAGACGTGGATTGGGTTTGAGAGTATCCATGACAGATGTGAGATTATTAATTAATGTTTTACTTAAGGTGGCTACTTAAACACACATCTGGGTGGATTGGTTGCGGGCACCTGGGAATATACCAGTGCTGTCATTTTTGGTTCGCCACCCAGGCTCAAAGGGATCATAAGATTATTCATGCTAGAAACTTCCGTGTGCAGCCACAATCCATTATGGGCTCTGGCATAGTAGAGTAAGTTGTGGGAATCCTTTCCATGATGGGCTAGCAGATGTAGGGGAATTGTAGGTGTATCAGCTTATCTATCGGTTAAGGGGACCTCTTCAGATAGACTGTGTGTCGGTCATTAGTTTCTCGAACATCATGAAGTGCGAGAAATACAATGGAGGAGATCGGGTCTTGTGGGGAAAATTGCGCAAACCTCTGCAGAGTGTATAAACTAATCATGGCTAGCCGTGTCCCCGGTTATGGACATCTTGAGTATCTGGTACTTGAATTATTGTTTTGATCTCATCACTTTACTTAATGAATTTGTTGGGTTACAAATGTTAATTTGGGATTGAGTTGGGGGTACCTTCTCAATATTTTCATCAAACTTTGTAGTTAAATAAAAATATATACCTTTGTTGCAGGGAAAAATTAGCTTTATGCACATGATGACCATAGAGCCTCCGCCAGCCAATAATCCATGTAGTGATAGCTGTTATTTGTTCTTTGCTCTATAGTGTTATCTTGCTAGCATATTTGATGTAGGGCGGAAACCCTAGGGGCCGATCTTTCACAAAAGGAGCGGATCCCGCAATGAACACGAAGAACACGAGGGGAAATCCCAAAGGGGCACAAAGAGAAATACTCAAACCAACAAGATTAAGTCACACATGTGCTAGATCCACAAAACACGAGAGGAGATACAAGATCCAAAGTCAACAAGGGACGATACAAATGGTAACCAGTATTCTCCGTGAGGAGGTCTTGATGGTCTTCCCATGAAGGGGTCTTGAATCCGCTTGGGGGATCTTCTCCGAGGAGGCGCTATCTCCGAGGAGAAGGTAACCAAGTGGATGAGAAAAGCTCTCACACAAAATATGAGCTAATCCTTTGCTAACCCTAAAACGCAGGTAGGAGAAGAGTATATATAGTCTAGGTGGGCGAAGGGGTACATTGGCTGCGGCCCAACACACCAACAACACCCAGGCTTCAGACGTCCGGGAGTTACCGGTCGCCCTAAGACTCGCGAGGGTCCAAACGTTCGATGCTCTTCGAACGATCATAGATTCGGCTCGGATGGTCTTCGATCGGACGTCCGGTCGGGGTCGGGCATCCGGGGCATCGGTCGTCCGGAGGGCTTTGGAAATCCGTAGTTTCGGCTTGGGTGTGGGTGTGCCGGTCATCCGGAGAAGGTCGGACGTCCGGTGCCTGGAAATCGTTGGACGTCCGGGGTTCGCCGGTCGTCCGGAGCCTGGGAGCTTCGAGATGTCCTTCTTCTTGCCCATTGAGCTTGGCGTCCTCACCGTCTTGTTCGTGGCTTTCCTCCAAGTGCCTGATCACACATAGAGTTTCCGCTTGAGGTAGTAGCCAGGTCTCATGCATAGAAAGTGGTAGTCCGGAGAGGAATGAGTTCACCTCGGTTTCGAGAGCTCTTGCACGTGCTCGTGTCATGGGTCTGCTAGGCACTTGGTGAGATGATGGTAGGTCCATGGGGATAACCTTGGAATGCTCCGCATCATCTCCCCTCCCTTGGGGAAGATCCGACCTCAGATCAAATTCGTCATCACCATGGTAGGGCGAGAGGTCCTTGACATTGAAGATGTCGCTCACGTTGTACTTGTCACGTGGGATGTCGATCTTGTAAGCGTTGTTGTTGTAGCGTGCGAGCACCTTGAAGGGTCCATCCGCTTGAGGTAGAAGCTTGGACTTGCGCTCGGTGGGGAAGCGGTCTTTGCGAAGGTGTAGCCACACAAGATCACCAATGTCGAATACCATGGGTTGCTTGTTGATGTTGATCTTGGTCGCAAGTCGTTGTACTTGGTGCTCGACGGTGTGCCTTGTATCTTCATGCACCTTCTTGAGATGGTTCACATGTGCACTTGCGTCCATATTGATGCGCTCTTGTAGTGGTAGAGGAAGAATGTCTAACGGGGACAATGGGTTGAATCCGTAGACGACCTTGAAGGGGGACTTGCTGGTTGTTGAGTGTCTTGCTCGGTTGTAGGTGAACTCGGCGATAGGTAGACACTCCTCCCACTCCTTGATGTTATTCTTGATGAGTACGCGAAGTAGAGCGGAGAGTGTGCGGTTGGTCACCTCCGTTTGGCCGTCCGTTTGTGGATGATACGCCATGGAGAAGAGTAGCTTGATTCCGAGCTTGCCGCATAGGATCTTCCAAAAGTAGCTTAGGAACTTGACAACGCGGTCCGAGATGATCGTCTTTGGCACATCATGTAGAGCAATATTTCCCTACAAAAGAGATTGGCAACATGTGAATCATCATCTATTTTTTTGCAAGGAATGAAATGTGCCATCTTAGAGAATCGGTCCACAACGACAAATATCGAATCCTTTCCATTCCTAGTCCTAGGCAAGCCAAGTACAAAATCCATCCTAATATCTTCCCATGGTTGATATGGAATACTGAGAGGCATGTAAAGGCCATGGGATTGAGCTTTAGACTTGGCTTTGTGACATGTAGAGCATCGGTTGGTGAAGCGATTGACGTCGCGAACCATCTTTGGCCAATAGTAGTTCTTGGAGAGTGTAGCGAATGTCTTGTCGCATCCAAAATGTCCCATTAGTCCTCCTCCATGAGATTCCGGCAAAAGTAACAAATGAAGAGAGGACTCGGGGATGCAAAGCTTGTTAGCTTTCATAAGATATCCATCGTTGATGTAATAGCGTTCCCAAGAGGTATGCGTCAAACATTTGGCATAAGGAGTAGAAAAAGTAGGATCATTCTCATACAAGTCTTTTATGTGCCCAAAGCCAATGACATCCAATTCAAGTTGAGTAACAAGCATGCATATGCGGGAAAGAGCGTCCGCCACAACATTTTCCGTACCATTGATGTACTTGATGACATAAGGAAAAGACTCAATGAATTCACTCCATTTAGCATGACGCTTGTTCAACTTAGTTTGACCCTTAAGGTATTTAAGCGTTTCATGATCGGTATGAATGATGAATTCATGAGGGCGAAGATAGTGTTCCCATTCATGCAAAACTCGCACTAAACCATATAACTCTTTGTCATAGATGGGGTAATTGAGTTGCGCTCCGGAGAGTTTCTCACTAAAGTAAGCTATGGGGCGCTTCTCTTGCATTAACACACCTCCTATGCCATTACCACTAGCATCACAATGAATCTCAAAGGGCTTGTCAAAGTTGGGTAATGCAAGCACGGGAGCATGAGTAAGCAAATTCTTAAGCTCATTGAAAGCGGTATCTTGGGATGGTCCCCAAACAAAGGGCGCATTTTTCTTGCTCAAAGCAAGCGAAGGTGAAGCAATGGTGCTAAAGTCCTCCATGAATAGATGGTAGAAACCGGCTAAACCAAGGAAACTACGCACTTGTTGCAAATTGGTTGGTTGGGGCCAAGTTTTAATAGCATTGATCTTAGAGTCATCAACATGAACACCCTTAGAGGAAACAACAAAACCCAAGAAAACGAGCTTATCAACGCCGAAAAGGCACTTTTCCATGTTAGCATAGAGATGCTCGTTTCGAAGAGTTTGCGAAACGGTTTGAACATGGGTGACATGATCTTTAAGAGATTTTCTATAAACAAGGATATCATTGAAGTGGACCAGAACAAACACACCAATGTAAGGGCGAAAGACATGATTCATAAGACGCATGAAAGTACCCGGTGCTTCCGATAGACCCATAGGCATGACTAACCACTCATACAAACCAAACTTTGTTTTGAAAGCGGTTTTCCATTCATCACCCTCTTGTATGCGAATTTGATAGTAACCACTTTTAAGATCAATTTTGGAAAATATAGTGGCACCACTAAGTTCATCAAGCATATCATCAAGGCGTGGAATGGGGTACCTATAGTGAACGGTGATAGCATTGATAGGTCTACAATCGGAGCACATGCGAAAGCTACCGTCTCTTTTTGGTACAAGAATGATCGGAATGACACAAGGACTCAAACTTTCACACACATGCCCATGGTCTATGACATGATTTACTTGCCTTTGTATTTCTTTGGTTTCTTCGGGGTTGACACGGTAAGGAGCTTTGTTTGGAAGAGGTGCTCCGGGGATGAGTTCGATGCGGTGCTCGATGCCTCGTAGTGGAGGTAGTCCCAAAGGTAGCTCGTCGGGGAAAACATCTTGAAATTCCTGCAAAAGAGAATACAACACTAAAGGTAGGGAGTGAGAGGTGTTAGCTTTTGGTGTGTCGTCCTTGCACAAAAGGACATAGTGTAGGACACTAGATGGGTTCTCACACACTCCTCTTATCTCACTTTTGGTGGCAAATAGGACTAAGTTCTTCTTGTCGCTCATCGTGGAGGCACTCAATTTGGGCTTGTGGAGCTCCCTCTCTTCTTGGTGGGTCGGTCTCTCACTATTCTCTCCATGATGGGTGGCTTGCTTGTCGGCGATCACTTGGCTTGAAGACATAGGGTGAAGTACGTAC
The DNA here is from genome assembly GCF_003073215.2 of Triticum urartu. Taxonomy (NCBI): domain Eukaryota; kingdom Viridiplantae; phylum Streptophyta; class Magnoliopsida; order Poales; family Poaceae; genus Triticum; species Triticum urartu. The sequence continues at coordinate 320,207,285 of NC_053027.1, read as the reverse complement.
TCCTTTCCTTTCATCTTGAAGATGTAGTGGTTCGTTCGGTTGTTGTGGATGACACCTCTATCAAATTGCCATGGGAGTCCAAGAAGAAGGTGGCAAACGGTCATTGGAATGACGTCACACTCCAAAGTGTCTTCGTAGGCGCCAATTTTGAAGGAGACTTGTACTCGATGCTCGACTTGGATAGTGCCGGAGTCGCTAAGCCATTGAACTTTGTAGGGATGTGGATGCTTCGTCTTGGGCAATTGGAGCTTGGAGCAAAGTTCTTCACTTGCGAGGTTGTGACAACTCCCTCCATCGATGATGACCTTGATGGATCTTCCATTGATGCCAGCCTTGGTGTGGAATATGTGGCATCTTTGGTCTTCTTCTTGTTGATGTTAAAGAGTCAAGACCTCGGAGACAACGAGAGCGGGACTTGAATCTTCATCACAAAAGAATTGTTCCGTGTCTTCTTTGTTCACTTGCCGGTGTATGGCCACTTGCTCAAGGGCTTCCAATTCTCCTTCACTCATTGAGTCATAAGTGTCGTCGTTGTTGAGGGTTGTGGTCCGCTTGTTGGTGCACTCATAGGACTTGTGGCCTCGGCCTCCGCATGTGAAGCATTTGAAGGAACTCGTCTTGACGGTCTCATCGGTTGGGGTAGATGATGATGAAGCTCTCGGCTTGAAGTTGCTCGTTGTAGGAGGATTACTTGGGGTTGACGAAGCTTTCTTGGAACTCGACTTATTGATGTTGCTTGTAGAAGGCTTGGTAGAGGAAGGTGGTCTTGGATTTGTTGAAGCTTGGGTGTTGGAGAAACCGTATGACTTGGATGAGAACTTGGCATACTTGTAATCGTCTTGCACTTGATGTTCCGCTTTTGTAGCTTGATGCACTAGCTCGATGAGGTTCGAGTATGGTTGGAAGTCGGCGATCTTCTTGATAGGATGGTTGAGTCCATTCATGAAACGTGCCATAGTTTGCTCATCATCTTCCGTGACGTTGGCTCGTATCATTGCAATCTCCATCTCCTTGTAGTACTCTTCAACACTCTTGGTTCCTTGCTTGAGTAGTTGGAGTTTCTTAAAGAGGTCACGGTTGTAGTAGGTAGGCACGAAGCATGCTCTCATGACATCCTTCATTTGCACCCAAGTAGTGATGGATGGTTCGCCTCTTGCCTCACGGCGCTCGATAACTTGTTCCCACCAAATGAGGACATAGTCTTGGAACTCAAGGGATGCCATCGCGATCTTCTTCTCTTCGTCATAGTTGTGCAAGCGGAAGATTTTGTCGACCTTCAATGCCCATGAAATGTACTCTTCGGGATCGTTGCTTCCATTGAACTTGGGCATGGTGAACTTTAGCTTGCCGTAGATTTGCTCTTCATTGTGTTGGGGTTGGGGATGATGACGCCCATGTTGTTGATGATTGTCAAACTCGTGTTGCTCTTGGCGAGGTGGGTTGTCGACTTCGTGTTGTTCTTGTCATGGAGGATTCCCATTGTCTTCATGCTCTTGGTTAACTTGAGGTTCTTTTTGAGCTTGTGGAGGGCCTTGTCGAGCTCGAGGACGAACTTGAGGAACTTGAAGATGCGCACGTGATTGGTAAATCCTCTCTTGAACTTCTTCGCGAAGTGCTTCTTCTTGTTCATGCCGATGGCGATTGCGTGTGGCGATGACGTGACTTGAATCTCGAAGGGCACGTTGCACCTCAAGTGCTTGAGCTTCACGGAGTTTTTGTTCTTGGCGTTGTGCCTCGGCATCTCGTGCATCTTGGTGTAGACATGCTCTCTCTTCCTCTTCATGTTGGCATTGTTGTTGCCATTCTCATGCTTGCGCAAAGGCAGCTTGGTTTTGACGATGTCGGTGCTCATGAGAGTCGGTGTCGCATAGAGGATTGAGGCTTGCTTGACGATCATTGCGCGCGGCACGTCGAAGAGTGTTTGATGTCGGTGTACTTGAGCCGGAGAGGGTGAAGTCGGAGTGTCGACTTGAGCGGCTCTGTCTTGATGAGGACAAAGTGGAAGAAGAGCGGTTGAGCAACAAAGCACGAATCTCGTCCATTCTTGCATCGTTCTCTTGCTTGTGATCGTCGAGCTTGTGGTCAAAGTAATCTCTTGTACGTTGCTCGGAGAGTCGCAAGTCGGTGGCGAGGTTCTTGATGCGTTCACTCATTGCTTTTGCTCTTGATGCAAAGCACGTTGTGCACCAAAGAGGTGGCTCTTGGTGACGTAGGAGTTCATGTCGTCGTCTTGACCGATGAAGAGTGGGTTGGTATAAGTACTTGGCCTATCCATCATTCCAAGAGAAATATGTGAGTGGGAGAAAGAGAAGAACATATACCAAATGTACCTTGACCAAAGTTGAAAGTGGATCAATGATCACTCCAATGTGGAACAAGGAAATAGCACAATTGGTACCAATTTTGGTCGGTTTCTCACAGCTACACAAGTAAAAGCTTATGGTGGAGCTTGGTTAGGATGGTGGCACAAAATTTGATGCAATTGTTAGTGAGATCCAATAATGTTGGAAAAGATTCGCAAGTGCAATGCAACAAGTATACCAAGCAATATAAGGTACACGGAAACACACACGTAAAGAGATAAGTGGGGTCGTGCAACCAAGGATGAGCCAAAATGTGGAATCCACGAAAATGCTCTTGTTGCACAACACTGGAGAGACGCTAGCATGATTGCACAATAGGCGGATATGAAGACTTGTGCACAACCTACTAAGCAAAAATGCAATGAATTCTATCCCACGTATGTCTTATGTATGGTGTTTCGATGATATGATCCAAAATGATCTAGTATGACAATCTTAATGTTGTATGATGCTATGGTTCTTCCTTAAAAGCTCTTTGCTTATCTTTCCCTTGTGCTTAAAAGCTTGTTTGGCTCTTTGTTGTTTGATCTCTTTTCTCATGCAATGCTTCACGAACCAAGATAGCAATTGTGTATGCAATGACAACCTTGTGACACAAGAGATGATACCAAGATATGCACCAATGATATGGATGTATGCTATGGGAAGTATGATCACTAACGTGCACAAGTCTCGTTGCCGGCAATACACAAAAGCTAGTCTCAATGGGTAAGCGACGCAAAGGAGTAAGTCTATGATGGCTATCAATGTAATGGAAAGAATGATGTATCCAATACCAATATGATTTTACCGCTTCTTGCTTATGGTATGGTGTCAAAATGTTGGCACGAATACCAAGATATAGTCGAGGTGGTCATTGTTCATGATGCGTCCGTGGCGAAGATGAGCGACGGTGATGTTGATGTCGAACTGTACCTAAATAGAC
>NC_053027.1:320167080-320202997 GCF_003073215.2 Triticum urartu | reverse complement strand
AGTGTCAAAGCTTGCATCAACGTAACCTTTTACGATGAGCTCTTTGTCACCTCCATATACGAGAAACATATCCTTAGTCCTTTTCAGGTATTTTAGGATGTTCTTGACCGCTGTCCAGTGATCCACTCCTGGATTACTTTGGTACCTCCCTGCTAAACTTATAGCAAGGCACACATCAGGTCTGGTACACAGCATTGCATACATGATAGATCCAATCGCTGATGCATAGGGAACATCTTTCATATTCTCTCTATCTTCTGCAGTGGTCGGGCATTGAGTCTTACTCAATTTCACACCTTGTAACACAGGCAAGAATCCTTTCTTTGCTTGATCCATTTTGAACTTCTTCAAAAAAAATTCAAGGTATGTTGTTTGTGAAAGTCCAATTAAGCGTCTTGATCTATCTCTATAGATCTTAATGCCTAATATGTAAGCAGCTTCACCGAGGTCTTTCATTGAAAAACTCTTATTCAAGTATCCCTTTATGCTATCCAGAAATTCTATATCATTTCCAATTAGTAATATGTCATCCACATATAATATCAGAAATGCTACAGAGCTCCCACTCACTTTCTTGTAAATACAGGCTTCTCCGAAAGTCTGTATAAAACCAAATGCTTTGATCACACTATCAAAGCGTTTATTCCAACTCCGAGAGGCTTGCACCAGTCCATAAATGGATCGCTGGAGCTTGCACACTTTGTTAGCTCCCTTTGGATCGACAAAACCTTCTGGTTGCATCATATACAACTCTTCTTCCAGAAATCCATTCAGGAATGCAGTTTTGACATCCATTTGCCAAATTTCATAATCATAAAATGCGGCAATTGCTAACATGATTCGGACAGACTTAAGCATCGCTACGGGTGAGAAGGTCTCATCGTAGTCAACCCCTTGAACTTGTCGAAAACCTTTTGCGACAAGTTGAGCTTTGTAGACAGTAACATTACCGTCAGCGTCAGTCTTTTTCTTGAAGATCCATTTATTCTCAATCGCTTGCCGATCATCGGGCAAGTCAACCAAAGTCCATACTTTGTTCTCATACATGGATCCCATCTCAGATTTCATGGCTTCAAGCCATTTTGCGGAATCTCGGCTTACCATTGCTTCTTCATAGTTCATAGGTTCATCATGATCTAGTAACATGACTTCCAGAATAGGATTACCGTACCACTCTGGCGCGGATCTCACTCTGGTTGATCTACGAGGTTCGGTAGTATCTTGATCTGAAGTTTCATGATCATTATCATTAGCTTCCTCACTAACTGGTGTAGGTGTCACTGAAATAGTTTTCTGTGATGTACTACTTTCCAGTAAGGGAGCACGTACAGTTACCTCGTCAAGTTCTACTTTCCTCCCACTCACTTCTTTCGAGAGAAACTCCTTCTCTAGAAAGTTTCTGAATTTAGCAACAAAAGTCTTGCCTTCGGATCTGTGATAGAAGGTGTATCCAATAGTTTCCTTTGGATATCCTATGAAGACACATTTCTCCGATTTGGGTTCGAGCTTATCAGGTTGAAGCTTTTTCACATAAGCATCGCAGCCCCAAACTTTCAGAAACGACAACTTTGGTTTCTTGCCAAACCACAGTTCATAAGGTGTTGTCTCAACGGATTTTGATGGTGCCCTATTTAACGTGAATGCGGCCGTCTCTAGAGCGTATCCCCAAAACGATAGCGGTAAATCAGTAAGAGACATCATAGATCGCACCATATCTAGTAAAGTACGATTACGACGTTCGGACACACCATTACACTGTGGTGTTCCGGGTGGCGTGAGTTGCGAAACTATTCCACAATTTTTCAAATGTACACCAAACTCGTAACTCAAATATTCTCCTCCACGATCAGATCGTAGAAACTTTATTTTCTTGTTACGATGATTTTCAACTTCACTCTGAAATTCTTTGAACTTTTCAAATGTTTCAGACTTGTGTTTCATTAAGTAGATATACCCATATTTGCTTAAGTCATCTGTGAAGGTGAGAAAATAACGATATCCGCCACGAGCCTCAATATTCATCGGACCACATACATCTGTATGTATGATTTCCAACAAATTTGTTGCTCTCTCCATAGTACCGGAGAACGACGTTTTGGTCATCTTGCCCATGAGGCACGGTTCGCAAGTACCAAGTGATTCATAATCAAGTGGTTCCAAAAGTCCATCAGAATGGAGTTTCTTCATGCGCTTTACACTGATATGACCTAAACGGCAGTGCCACAAATAAGTTGCACTCTCATTATCAACTCTGCATCTTTTGGCTTCAACATTATGAATATGTGTGTTACTACTATCGAGATTCAACAAGAATAGACCACTCTTCAAGGGTGCATGACCATAAAAGATATTACTCATATAAATAGAACAACCATTATTCTCTGATTTAAATGAATAACCGTCTCTCATCAAACAAGATCCAGATATAATGTTCATGCTTAACGCTGGCACCAAATAACAATTATTTAGGTCTAATACTAATCCCGAAGGTAGATGTAGAGGTAGCGTGCCGACTGCGATCACATCGACTTTGGAACCGTTTCCCACGCGCATCGTCACCTCGTCCTTAACCAATCTTCGCTTGATCCGTAGTCCCTGTTTCGAGTTGCAAATATTAGCATCAGAACTAGTATCAAATACCCAGGTGCTACTGCGAGCATTAGTAAGGTACACATCAATAACATGTATATCACATATACCTTTGTTCACCTTGCCATCCTTCTTATCCGCCAAATACTTGGGGCAGTTCCGCTTCCAGTGACCAGTCTGCTTGCAATAGAAGCACTCAGTTTCAGGCTTAGGTCCAGGTTTGGGTTTCTTCTCTTGAGTAGCAACTTGCTTGCCGTTCTTTTTGAAGTTCCCCTTCTTCTTCCCTTTGCCTTTTTCTTGAAACTAGTGGTCTTGTTGACCATCAACACTTGATGCTCCTTCTTGATTTCTACCTCCGCAGCTTTCAGCATCGCGAAGAGCTCATGAATAGTCTTATTCATCCCTTGCATATTATAGTTCATCACGAAGCTCTTGTAGCTTGGTGGCAGTGATTGAAGAATTCTGTCAATGACGCAATCATCTGGAAGATTAACTCCCAATTGAATCAAGTGATTATTATACCTAGACATTTTGAGTATATGCTCACTGACAGAACTGTTCTCCTCCATCTTGCAGCTATAGAACTTATTGGAGACTTCATATCTCTCAATCCGGGCATTTGCTTGAAATATTAACTTCAACTCCTGGAACATCTCATATGCTCCATGACGTTCAAAACATCGTTGAAGTCCCGATTCTAAGCCATAAAGCATGGCACACTGAACTATCGAGTAGTCATCAGCTTTGCTCTGCCAAACGTTCATAACATCTGGCGTTGCTCCTGCAGCAGGCCTGGCACCCAGCGGTGCTTCCAGGACGTAATTCTTCTTTGCAGCAATGAGGATAATCCTCAAGTTACGGACCCAGTCCGTGTAATTGCTACCATCATCTTTCAACTTTGCTTTCTCAAGGAACGCATTAAAATTCAACGGAACAACAGCACGAGCCATCTATCTACAATGAAACATAAACAAGCAAGATACTAATCAGGTACTAAGTTTCATGATAAATTTAAGTTCAGTTAATCAAATTAATTAAAGAACTCCCACTTAGATAGACATCCCTCTAATCCTCTAAGTGATTACGTGATCCAAATCAACTAAACCATAACCGATCATCACGTGAGATGGAGTAGTTTTCAATGGTGAACATCGTTATGTTGATCATATCTACTATATGATTCATGCTCGACCTTTCGGTCTCCGTGTTCCGAGGCCATATCTGTATATGCTTGGCTCGTCAAGTATAACCTGAGTATTCCGCGTGTGCAACTGTTTTGCACCCGTTGTATTTGAACGTAGAACCTATCACACCCGATCATCACGTGGTGTCTCAGCACGAAGAACTTTCGCAATGGTGCATACTCAGGGAGAACACTTCTTGATAATTTAGTGAGAGATCATCTTATAATGATACCGTCAATCAAAGCAAGATAAGATGCATTAAAAGGATAAAGATCACATGCAATCAATATAAGTGATATGATATGGCCATCATCATCTTGTGCTTGTGATATCCATCTCCGAAGCACCGTCGTGATCACCATCGTCACCGGCGTGACACCTTGATCTCCATCGTATCATCGTTGTCGTCTCGCCAAGCTTGTGCTTCTATGACTATCGCTACCGCTTAGTGATAAAAGTAAAGCATTACATCGCGATTGCATTGCATACAATAAAACGACAACCATAAGGCTCCTGCCAGTTGCCGATAACTCGGTTACAAAACATGATCATCTCATACAATAAAATCCAGCATCATGTCTTGACCATATCACATCACAACATGCCCTGCAAAAACAAGTTAGACGTCCTCTACTTTGTTGTTGCAAGTTTTACGTGGCTGCTACGGGCTTAAGCAAGAACCAATCTTACCTACGCATCAAAACCACAACGATAGTTTGTCAATTTGACTCCGTTTTAACCTTCGCAAGGACCGGGCGTAGCCATACTCGGTTCAACTAAAGTTGGAGAGACAGTCGCCCGCAAGCCACCTATGTGCAAAGCACGTCGGGGGAACCAGTCTCGCGTAAGCGTACGCGTAATGTTGGTCCGGGTCGTCTCGTCCAACAATGCCGCCGAACCAAAGTATGACATGCTGGTAGGCAGTATGACTTATATCACCCACAACTCACTTGTGTTCTACTCGTGCATATAACATCAACATAAATAACCTAGGCTCGGATACCACTGTAGGGTTTCGTAGTAATTTCAAAAAAATTCCTACGCACACGCAAGATCATGTGATGCATAGCAACGAGAGGGGAGAGTGTTGTCTACGTACCCACGCAGACCGACTGCGGAAGCGTTGACACAACGTAGAGGAAGTAGTCGTACGTCTTCACGATCCAACCGATCAAGCACCGAAACTACGGCACCTCCGAGTTCGAGCACACGTTCAGCTCGATGACGATCCCCGGACTCCGATCCAGCAAAGTGTCGGGGAAGAGTTCCGTCAGCACGACGGCGTGGTGACGATCTTGATGTACTACAGCAGCAGGGCTTTGCCTAAACTCCGCTACAGTATTATTGAGGACTATGGTGGCAGGGGGCACCGCACACGGCTAAGGAATAGATCACGTGGATCAACTTGTGTGTTTCTGGGGCGCCCCTGCCTCCGTATATAAAGGACTAGAGGGGGGAGGCTGGCCGGCCAAGGGTGGCGCGCCAGGAGAGTCCTACTCCCTCTGGGAGTAGGATTCCCCCCCCCCCAATCCTAGTTGGAATAGGACTCCTTGAGGGGGGAAAGAGAGAGAGGGGGGCCGGCCACCTCTCCTAGTCCTAATAGGACTAGGGGAGGGGGGAGGCGCGCGGCCACCTTGGGCTGCTCCTTTCTCCTTTCCACTAAAGCCCACTAAGGCCCATATAGCTCCCGGGGGGTTCCGGTAACCTCCCGGTACTCCGGTAAAATCCCGATTTCACCCGGAACACTTCCGATATCCAAACATAGGCTTCCAATATATCAATCTTTATGTCTCGACCATTTCGAGACTCCTCGTCATGTCCGTGATCACATCCGGGACTCCGAACAACCTTCGGTATATCAAAATGCATAAACTCATAATATAACTGTCATCGTAACCTTAAGCGTGCGGACCCTACGGGTTCGAGAACAATGTAGACATGACCGAGACACGTCTCCGGTCAATAACCAATAGCGGGACCTGGATGCCCATATTGGCTCCTACATATTCTACGAAGATCTTTATCGGTCAGACCGCATAACAACATACGTTGTTCCCTTTGTCATCGGTATGTTACTTGCCTGAGATTCGATCGTCGGTATTCCAATACCTAGTTCAATCTCGTTACCGGCAAGTCTCTTTACTCGTTCTATGATACATCATCCCGCAACTAACTCATTTAGTTGTAATGCTTGCAAGGCTTGAGTGATGTGCATTACCGAGAGGGCCCAGAGATACCTCTCCGACAATCGGAGTGACAAAACCTAATCTCGAAATACGCCAACCCAACGTGTACCTTTGGAGACACCTGTAGTACTCCTTTATAATCACCCAGTTACGTTGTGACGTTTGGTAGTACCCAAAGTGTTCCTCCGGTAAACGGGAGTTGCATAATCTCATAGTTATAGGAACATGTATAAGTCATGAAGAAAGCAATAGCAACATACTAAACGATCGGGTGCTAAGCTAATGGAATGGGTCATGTCAATCAGATCATTCTCTTAATGATGTGATCCCGTTAATCAAATAACAACTCATTGTTCATGGTTAGGAAACATAACCATCTTTGATTAACGAGCTAGTCAAGTAGAGGCATACTAGTGACACTTTGTTTGTCTATGTATTCACACATGTATTATGTTTCCGGTTAATACAATTCTAGCATGAATAATAAACATTTATCATGATTATAAGGAAATAAATAATAACTTTATTATTGCCTCTAGGGCATATTTCCTTCAACTTTAACCCAAGTCTTGGTCTCTTGGTTCAAACTCAGCCCTATCTTAATTAAAACAAAATTGAGCTTCTCCTTGTTAATCTAATTTTTATGCTACTGACATTAAATGTGCACGGATACTTATTATGTTTAAGGAGGTTGTACCACATAAATCAAATTATTTGGTTCAATTATTTTGTTTCAATCTAGACGTAAAATTGTAGTTCTAGGCAACTTTATGATGATCGCAAATACTCCCTCCCTAGCAAAATGTAAGATGTTTTTTATGCCCTATGCAAAATCAAAGAACTTCTTACATTTTGGTACAAAGGGGCATCCTTACTAGACCAGACGGCTTCACTACGTACTGATCCTTATAAGACTAGGCAGCTTCACTACATAACGATCCACTTGGAATGAGTAAAAACTACTTGATTTAGTTTAATAAATACTCCTTCCGTCTCAAAATAAGTGTCGCTGATTTAGCACTGACATTTATTTTGAGACGGAAGGAGTGGTATTTTAAAACCCGTGCAACTAAAATTCCCCCTCAACCCCTCAAATTTCCTCCGGAACGGGATTGACGTATGAACCCTAAGGTAGATCAAGTGCTGCTTGAGTTGCAAGAGGGTACCAAGTTAACCCAATGCAAGAAACAGATCTCAGCAGTCTGGTTAGTGCATCACTCAGCCAAGAAAATTGCATATACATAGGTTGTAATTTTTTTTTTTTGCAAAAATGATTCAAATCTATTATCAAAGTTCATAGGAGGTACAAAGCACCTTAAATGTAATAAAAATTACAACGACATTCCGAGACCACCGAACGACCACTACCGTCGTCAGAACGACCCACCGACGCGCCGCTGTCGCCGTTTCCCTGCCGGAGCCGACTTGACCTTGTCGATGACAGGCGGGAAGTCTTCATGCACGTGCCCCTAAGGACCAGTGCCCTGGAGCCACAGTCGTCGTCATTGAACCCCTCAATAGATCTGAAACATCTGACACCAAATCTCGCCACATGATGAGAAACCCTAACCTCGCCGTCCAAAATAGACGATATGAATCTACGCTGGAACTTCGTTGACTACGTTCAGATGAATGAACTCAAGGAGGATCCGAGGCCGAAAGAGAAACTCGAAGAAAAAGTGACGCCATCCGTCCGAGCGCCGCACTTGCGAGGACTAAAAAAACCCTAACCTAAACTACTAACCAGAGCGGAGGCATTGGGATTGCCCTCCTCACCACCGGCCGCCGGAGCAGCGGATAGAGAGGAGGCGAATCCACATGCTCGCCGGCGAAGCCTGATGGGAAGAGTTTACTCTAGCCGTCAAGGGATAGCGGAGTGAAAGAGAAACCGTAGATTACATAGGTTGCAAGTTGCGCACGAGATGAAGCATCTGTGGATAGAAATAAAAACATCAATTTGCCGGGATCTAATCAGCCGAATCAGTGTTGTTAACATAGTAGTACTACTCCAGTGCCATTACTTACAACCTGGGGTCTAACACAGGTCAGTTACTGGGGTGAGTAAATTAAGACTAAGCGTACAAAGTACTCTTGCAAATATGTAGTAGTATAACTCTTGCTTCACTTAAAACACCTTTCTATTTCACATATTAGTTTTGTCTATTAACCTAAATTACACGTAGGTCCCATTTGTCACGGATAAATATAAGAATCCCAGATAATTGTGGCCCGGGACGGAGGAAAACATGCGAGAGTTTTTTTGTCTACAACCATCCGGAATTGATCCTGCCGAGTTCCACACTTGTGGTTATTCCAAAAGGCGGAGCAAAGTGGTAATCGAGCTTCGTGCTTGTGTTTCTCCACAGAAACGGACCCTCTAACGTTCACAAGAAAAGTCACCGTACTACAATGCCAGTCTAGTGTAAATTTAAGAAGGAGAGTTAGGGATTGTTAGCAGGCTGTTTACTATTAATATTTACTGTAGATCTAAATAATTCAAAATTAATTTTATTTTACTATCAATTTGTTTATATGTAATTACTATAAATGTACATAGTAGATCATGAATTTACAAATTAATTTAAGTCATTTTAGCGTTAATTATATGAATAGAAAGAAGGAAAGTTAAGGTACTGTAACTTTTCTAACATTCCTTATCAATGTTAGAGGATCCGGTTCCAGTCGACCTATGAGGCCGGATTGCCTATTGTTGAGTTTGACAATGCTGCGGGGTTAGGACTTAGGAGATGGTGGGCGAGCTCCGCACCTGGTAGATCCAGAATGCAAAGCAGACAATCTAGGCACCGAAATCATCTCACTAAGAGCATCTTCACTAGTCCCCCAAAAGGCCCCTCAGGATCACCTTTTCATCGCCGGCAGTGAAAAAAGTCCCCGCTCGTGCTTCCAAGATCCTGTTTTCCGCTGGATTCGTGAAATTTTAGCGCCGGTAAACCTACCCCAAACCCAGCCGCCTGGGGGGCATTTGGGAGCGCCAGCGAATTGTTTTTGCACGCAAAGGCCCACATGCAGCCTCGCAACACCCTCTCTCCTATCACTTTTGACCTGACACACGCTCGAGCTCTCTCTCCTCGTCTTTTCTTCCAACAACCACGGACCCGCGCCGCTCGCCGTCTGCTTGCCTCCGTGCGCTGCCTTTGCTGCCGCGCGGTCGCGGTCACCGCTCGCCGCTCGTCGCAGTCGCATGCTTGTGTGTTGGTTCAACCTCCGCCATCGAGGCTGAGCCGCAGGAGCTTGAGGCGCATGGTCGGGGCGGCGCGTGCGGGGTGGCGCGTGGCAGAGGCTTGGAGGTGACCTTGGCGCGTGGCTGAGGCCTGGCGCGTCGCGGCGGCACGAGTGAAGGAGGAGCTTCGACCGTCCGCGCGAGTGAAGGTCTGGAGGAGGAGTAGCGGTTTCTGCGGCCGTGGAGGAGCCACGAGACGGCGAGGCCAGGGAGCGGAGAGAGGCGCAGAGGTGCTCGCCGGGGCTGGGACGGGGTGGCCGTGGACTGGACGCACTCAAGGTGAAGGACGCCGTCTCCGCCCTCATGTTTCTCGAGCTCGGCGTCCATGGAGCTCGGGGCGAGGCCGGGCCAGCCATGTCCTGGGGCGAGCGCGGCTTGGGCGGCCATGGCCTGGACGGCGGGCGCGGTGGGTGAGGGCGCGGGCTGCTATCTCCTTCACGGCTGGAAATTTTTTCATCCCCAGGCTAAAATTTCCGCCCGCAGCCCCCAAGCGACGAAAAAATGTCTCTTGGGAGGCTCAACGGCTGAAGATGCTCTAAGGGTCAGGAGTTGATGGTTGTGATGATGTGTTTAATTATGCCAGAAATCATCTCACTAAGGGTCCGAGCCACAGAACAACCATAGTCGTAGGTTTTTCAACATATAAATAACTATTGGCAAAACAAAAAGCCTACTCTTAAAAGCATAATCCCTTTATCGTTTTAATAGCTTCACAACTTAGAAACAAAATCATTTGTAACCGGAATTTTGATTGGAAAAATAGGATCTCTTGTAGTCCTTCATAAAAGTTAGAACACTTAAAAGTTATATATAACTGGATTTTTTTTGCGTGCACGCAAATGAAAATATTTTTGGATAAGCTTTTGTAGGTTCACACATGGTGACATAGCTGCATATATGAATTGTTTCATATTTCTAGAGGGTGTCTTTTTTAAGAAAGAAAATCCCTTGACTTCTGTGACTAGATCATGTACACAGCCATAAGTGATGAGTATTGGCAGATCGATGATCACAAGAAATGACAGTACATACGTACGAGTGGATCGTATGCCATCCTTCTAAAGCAGCGTTTTAACACATGAAGGTGCCGGATCCAACTGGTCAGGACTAGATTAAGGATTTTCATTCATGAGAGGACGTGCTCTTTATGAAAAACAAACGTTTTTGCCTTGCTGGGCTGTACAAAGTCGGGTAGTTAAATCTTATTGCCAAAAAAGAAGAAGAGGCGGGTAGTTAAGTGTCATGGATTGGAGCCACAGCAGATGAAGGAGAAACACGACCTCGGGACAAGGGAATTCCGGAAGATTCTTGCCTCAGCAACTAGGTGCACCGTTGGCTTTACGCGACGGAAGGAGTAAGCTTCACACTGCTGGATGGATTCTTTGCTTCAGATCCACGATCTCATCTGCTCACGTACGTACGTCGCTTGTATCCCTGGTCGACAGTAAACATATATACTAGTACTAGTACTCGTAGTTGCCTAAGCCACGTCCTGTACACACTGCACCGTTGGTTCACTTTAGGCCTTATCAATGTCGTAGACGTTACTTACATGTATATATGCTATATATACAGCCTACAGCACAAGTAAATCCGGCCGTCACATGCACGCACGTAAATATGGTAATCACCCGAGCGACATGACATTCTGACAGAATTAATTGTGTGGTTTGCGTTGTCCTGGCTAAGATTCCTTATTGGTAATTAACGGCGACTTTGATGCCCTCGTGTCCAATGGAAGCATCACCCTCTGCCACACTTCGCCTCCGTGAAAAATTATGTCTGTGCTGTCTAGATTAATTAAGCTACCCTTAGTCCCTTACCCTTTACTTTCTTCAAGTGATCCAGCTACTATGTCAGAGGCAGGGCATCTCTTGAGAAACTAGCCAACAGCGCTGTACTAATTACCCTTGTCTCTCTCGGGCGTGGAGTCTCTCTCAACAGCACACACATGCGTCGTCGTCGTCGTCGACCGATATAAATAACTGCTCGCTTCGCACACTCCGGTCGCCATCGAGCTCCTTGTTGCTGAACTCGCTTCTCTAGCTCTAAGCCTCTAGTTGCACAAGCTGGCAGGCTCAAGTGCTCTAGCTCCTCCTAACAGAAACTACACTAGAGATCTCCGGCCGGCCGCCGGCGGCGCTGATACACTGCAGGCACATACGACGGTCGCGTTCATGGCCGGCGGGTCGCCGTGCGCGTCCTGCAAGCTGCTCCGGCGGCGGTGCACCAAGGACTGCATCTTTGCCCCCTTCTTCCCCGCCGACGACCCCCACAAGTTCGCCATCGTCCACAAGGTCTTTGGCGCCAGCAACGTCAGCAAGATGCTCCTGGTACGTGCATACTCCTACGTAGCTAGATGATATTTCATGCAATGACGCGCGGAGACACGCAGACGCTAACATATGAGATGCCATTACTTGCAGGAGCTGCCGGTGCAGCAGCGCGGGGACGCGGTGAGCAGCCTGGTGTACGAGGCGAACGCGCGGGTGCGGGACCCGGTGTACGGCTGCGTGGGGGCCATCTCCTTCCTGCAGAACCAGGTGTCGCAGCTGCAGATGCAGCTCGCCGTCGCGCAGGCCGAGATCCTGTGCATCCAGATGCAGCAGCGAGACGGCTGCCAGGCCCAGGACGACGCAGGGCGAAGCGACGGCCACAGCCTGGCGGCCATGCAGCAGATGGTCGTCGACGACACCGCGGCGGCAGAGGCTTTCCTGATGCAGAACGGCGGCGGCGGCTTCCCGCCGCAGCTGATGAGCAGCTACGGCGGCGCGCCGGCCTCCAACGTGCATCACTACGGGCAGCAGGACCACCTCAAGAGGGAGTCCCTGTGGACGTAGCTAGCTAGTCAAAGTCAACTTGTGTAGGACTTAGCTTGTCGCTAGCTATGCACGTGTAGGGGTTTAGGTTAATTGCGTTATGATGACTCTTCTCTTATTTTTACATTTTGAACTCCTCTCTCTCTCTCTACCTCTCCCTGCTGGTGTTGTTGTGTTGTACTAGGTGTTTGATCCAGAATTAGTACGAGATCCATGCTTTTCTGATCATTGTCATGTTCTTATCTAAAAAGGCTCACCGCCTGTTTTATAGATAAAGCAACAATCATTACAACCCAAAGCATACAACTCTGACACCACAACACACATAGGCAGGATACAACAATGAATAAGAACAACAACGACGTCACCCCAACCCACTCCAAGCCCGTAACGATCGCTTAAAGATTCGGAGTTCTCTACCGTGACACATGTGTCACAAAGAGACGATGATGGGCCCGACGAACTGTGGACTCCAAGACATCGCCTTCATAAAGAGAACGACACTGGAGCACTACCATTGCCCGATTCAAAAAAGATTAAGGTTTTTACCCAGAGCAAACCGAAGGAGGAGAGTAGCCTCGACGATGCCTTCACAAAGAGAACGACGCCCATAGTCACCGCCGCCGTTGGGGCCAGGCAATGATTACCCTTGGCACGCACTTTTCGCCTCCAAGACCACCATTGATCGCAGAACAACGGTCACCACGCCGCCCACACGGTCATGGCCACCGGCCCGCACCTGAGCTGTGAGCCTCACTCATAGGGATCGTTACTCCCACCACCAAGGTCACCGCCCCAGCACACAAGACCACCCCTCCAATGCCACCAGACGTCGCTGATCGACGAAGGATATAAGCCCCCCCTTCCACCCTCAAAGCAAACCCTTGGCAAGAAGGAGGTCGAGCCGGCCTGAACTGGGTAGGGGAGGGTTGTCGACAAGCTATATTTTTATGTGCTCTTTGTGGGAGGGTTATCGACTAATTCATGTGCTCTCCGTGGGATCGATACTCTTACTTCGAAAAGGCTACAACTAAATCCCTAATGCACACGATGTCTGCAAGTTAGTTGTGATCCAGAGCAAAGTGGAAACAGAAGTTTCAAATATTGAGTGATTGGTGCGAACAACAAAGTAAACTATAAAACTAAAATAAAGTAGCGCACGGCGTATGTAATGATTATTGGAATCGATAGAACTACAACATTCTTAGGGAGTCCATATTCCCCACTAGTATGTATCTAACATGATCGTTGCCTAAGCATAAGTCTAAGTCAAGGTTCCTACACCACTTTATATGTTTCTCTTTGTGGGCGAAGCCAAGTACAAATACTTGCACACATGCAGCAACCCCGTATCTCATACGCCACTACCATTCAACTCACTCCAGTTACCGAATGGTAATTAAGGGTCTCCCCATGGACACAACTAAAGCATATCTGTTTACCCCATATTGCAATGATCCGGGGAGAAGGGAGATAAGTACTTTCACCACCAACCTTCGCTTCCCATCTTCACACCAATAGTAACAACCTTCCGTCTAAATAAGGCATATGTTTGATGGTCGACTTCGCCCAACATCAAGAAGATTATTAAACATAACAATATAAAGAGGATATCAAATCTTATTCTCAAATGATTGTAAACATACTAGCGTTCCTCCATATCCTCGGGAACTAGGGAACCTACTCCCGCATCGAGAGTTCAAACATCGCGGGATCAATCACGATGAACATGGTGGTAGCGTCGATGTAATACAAAAAGTGAATCTACATTAGTTAATGTATTACAGAGAGATGGAGATGGGATGGTGATGATGGAGACAGATGATGATGATGTTGTATAAATTCGGTGGCGAATTCCTTGGATCAATCCCCCTCCCAAATCCTTTCGGAGGTTAGGGTTCTTCGTTCCGGGCGTGTTTCTGGGTGCGTTCTGTCTCTCCCCCTTGATTCGTTTGTACTAGAGTAGAGTAGTAGAGCAGTTGACCAGGTGGAGGCGGCGGCAGGTGGTATGACCGCTTGTACGAGCGCATGTGCTCGTACCACACGTCGTCTTGCGCTCTGGAGTCCCGTGCATGAGTTGTTTCTTCCCCCATTTCTTCAACCTTTTTATGGTAGTGTTTTATCACATTAATTAGCGAGTTTCATTACCATAAATCGGCCTCCAAACAATTCTCGTGGATAATATCCTGGTGAAAACATAGAAAAAGGGTGCACGAATGCAATAAAATCCAAAGAATCCTATGAACGAAATAAAAAGGGGTAAATCGTCATAAACTGGACTCATCAACTCCCCTAAGCTTATAGTTTCATGAAATCCAAAGAAATCTGCAAAAAAAAACTTCCCTAAGCTTAGAGTTTGCTCGTCCTCGATCAAATGCCGCAACTTGTAAGAAAGAGGTCAAACGTATATCTATAATTTCTTATTGTTTCATGAAATTATATTATCAATCTTGGATACTTTATATGACTTTTTGTTCTATTTTATATCATTTTTTGGGAATAACCAATTAATCCAGTGCCTAGTGGCAGTTGATGTTTTCTGTTTGTTTTTGGTTTTCCAGAAAATCAGTACCAAACGGAGTCCAAACGCTACGAAACATTTTGACAAATTTTTATGGACAAGAGAGACCCTAAAAGCACCGGGAGGAGACTAGACGACAATCGAGAAGACGGCAAGGCAACAGGGTGTGCCCTAGGGGGCGTCTTGTTACCTTGTGGGCCCCACGAGGCTCCGTCTGACCTAATTCCACTTCTATAAATTATCAAATATTGGGAAACCGGCAGTGGGCCACCTCAAACCCTTTTTCCGCTGCCGTAGGCTTCCGTTCTTCCGTGATCCCATCTGGAGGCCTTTTCCGATACTCTGCCGGAGGGGAAATCGATCACGGCGGGCTTCTACATCATCCTTACTGTCTTTCGATGATGCGTGAGTAGTTCACACAGATCTACGGGTCCATAGCTAGTAGCTAGATGGCTTCCTCTCTCTCTCTCTCTCTCTTTGATCTTCAATACCATGTTCTCCTCGATCTTCTTGGAGTTATATCCGATGTAATCTTCTTTTGCGGTGTGTTTGTTGGGATACGATGAATTGTGTGTTTATGGTCAGATTATTCATTGAAAGTAATTGAGTCTTTTCTGAACTTTATTATGGATGATTATTATAGTTTTGTATTTCTCTTTGATCTATCTGTTTGGTTTGGCCAACAAGATTGATTTATTTTCAGTGGGAGAGGTACTTTGTGATGGGTTCGATCTTGCGGTGCTCTATATCCCAGTTATAGAAGGGGACAAGGCACATATTTGTATTGTTGCCATTAAGGATAAAACAATGGGGTCTATTCATATTGATTGGGTTTACTTTGTCTACATCATGTCATCTTGCTTAAGGCGTTACTCCGTTTTTTATGAACTTAATACCATAAATGGATGATGGATAGCGGTCGATTGGTGGAGTAATAATAGTATATGCGGGTAGGAGTCTGTCTACTTGTATCAGACGTGATGCATATATACATGATCATTGTCGTGAATACGTCATAACTATGTGCTTTTCTATCAATTGCTGAACAGTAATTTGTTCATCCACCATATACTATGTGTTCGAGAGAGAAGTCTTTAGTGAAAACTATGCCCCCGGGGTCTACCTTTATCATATTATAAAATCCAAAATACCTTTGCTGCAATTTTATTACTTTTATTTTACTTGCAATGTATCCATCTACCTATACAAGATTTGATCCTTGCAAGTAACGAGTTCAAGGGGATTGACAACCCTCTTGCCCGTGTTGGGTGCAAATATGTGCTTTTGTGTGTGCAGGTTCTATTCACGAGGCTTTGCATGATTCTCCTATTGGTTCGATAAACCTTGGTTCTCACTGAGGGAAATACTTATCTCTACTATACTGCATCTCCCCTCCTTTTCGGGAGAAATCCCAACGCAGCTCACAAGTAGCAACGCGCTGCAAAAACTGCCATGCGGATGTGCTGATATTCCAGGCCGTCCGACCCCCATTTATTCCGGCGTCCATTTACCTTAATATCTTCAACCCTTCTATCTCACCCCACAACACTATTGGGGAACGTAGTATTTCAAAATTTTCCTACGATCACACAAGATCTATCTAGGAGATGCATAGCAACGATAGGGGAGAGTGTGTCTACTTACCCTTGTAGACCGAAAGCGGAAGCGTTTAGTAACGCGGTTGATGTAGTCGAACGTCTTCGCGATGCAACTGATCAAGTACCGAACGCACGACACCTTCGTAATATGCACACGTTCAGCTCGGTGACGTCCCTTTAACTCTTGATCCAGTTGAGGCCGAGGGAGAGTTCCGTCAGCATGACGGCGTGGTGACGGTGATGATGAAGTTGCCGGCGCAGGGCTTCGCCTAAGCACTACAAATATATGATCGAGGTGTGTAACTGTGGAGGGGTGCACCGCACACGGCTAAGACAAATCTTGGAGTGCCTTTGGGTGCCCCCTGCCCACGTATATAAAGGAGGGGGGAGAGGAAGCCGGCCTAGGAGGGGCGCGCCTATATGGGGAGTCCAATTGGATTCCCAATCCTAGTTGGAGTCCCCTTCCTTTTCCAATAGGGGAGAGAGGGAAGGAGTAGGAGAGGGAGAAGGAAAGAGAGGGGGGCGCCGCCCCCTCCCTAGTCCAATTCGGACTTGCCATGGGGGGCGCGCGGCCACCCCTTGAGGCCCTTCTCTCCTTTCCCGTATGGCCCATTAAGGCCCACTACTTCCCCTGGCGAATTCCCGTAACTCTCCAGTACTCCGAAAAATACCGCAATCATTCGGAACCTTTCCGATGTCCGAATATAGCCTTCCAATATATAGATCTTTACGTCTCGACCATTTCGAGACTACTCGTTATGTCCGTGATCTCATCCGGGACTCCGAACAACCTTAGGTACATCAAATCACATAACTCATAATACAAATCGTCATCGAACGTTAAGCGTGCGGACCCTACGGGTTCGAGAACTATGTAGACATGACCGAGACACATCTCCGGTCAATAACCAATAGCGGAACCTGGATGGTCATATTGACTCCTACATATTCTACGAAGATCTTTATCGGTCAAACCGCATGACAACATACGTTGTTTCCTTTGTCATCGGTATGTTACTTGTGTTGGAGAACGTAGCAGTTCAAAATTTTCCTACGTGTCACCAAGATCTATCTATGGAGTCATCTAGCAATGAGGGAAGAGTGGATCTACATACCCTTGTAGATCGCGCGCGGAAGCGTTCAAGAGAACGGGGTTGATGGAGTCGTACTCGTCGTGATCCAAATCACCGATGATCCTTGTGCCGAACGGACGGCACCTCCGCGTTCAACACACGTACGGAGCAGCGACGTCTCCTCCTTCTTGATCCAGCAAGGGGGGAGGAGAGGTTGATAGAGATCCAACAACACGACGACGTGGTGGTGGAAGTAGCGGGATTCCAACAGGGCTTCGCTAAGCGCTGCGGGAGGAGGGAGAGGGAGGCGCCAGGCCTTAGATTGGATTGCCCTCCCTTTCCCCCACTATATATAGGGCCAAGGGAGAGGGGGAGGGCGCAGCCTTGCCCCTTCCTCCAAGGAAGGGTGCGGCCAAGGGGGGGGAGGAGTCCATCCTCCCCAAGGCACCTCGGAGGTGCCATCCCCCTTTAGGACTCTTCCTTTCCCCTCTTCTCTTGGCGCATGGGCCTCTTGGGGCTGGTGCCCTTGGCCCATATGGGCCAAGGCGCACCCCCTACAGCCCATGTGGCCCCCCAGGGCAGGTGGCCCCACCCGGTGGACCCCCGGGACCCTTCCGGTGGTCCTGGTACAATACCGGTGACCCCGAAACTTGTCCCGATGGCCGAAATAGCACTTCCCATATATAATTCTTTACCTCCGGACCATTCCGGAACTCC
The DNA here is from genome assembly GCF_003073215.2 of Triticum urartu. Taxonomy (NCBI): domain Eukaryota; kingdom Viridiplantae; phylum Streptophyta; class Magnoliopsida; order Poales; family Poaceae; genus Triticum; species Triticum urartu. The sequence continues at coordinate 320,185,069 of NC_053027.1, read as the reverse complement.
TCGTGATGTCCGGGATCTCATCCAGGACTCCGAACAACTTTCGGGTTACCGCATACTAATATCTCTATAACCCTAGCGTCACCGAACCTTAAGTGTGTAGACCCTACGGGTTCGGGAGACATGCAGACATGACCGAGATAACTCTCCGGTCAATAACCAACAGCGGGATCTGGATACCCATGTTGGCTCCCACATGTTCCACGATGACCTCATCGGATGAACCACGATGTCAAGGACTTAATCAATCCCGTATACAATTCCCTTTGTCTAGCGGTACGATACTTGCCCGAGATTCGATCGTCGGTATCCCGATACCTTGTTCAACCTCGTTACGGGCAAGTCTCTTTACTCGTTCCGTAACACATCATCCTGTGATCAACTCCTTGATCACATTGTGCACATTATGATGATGTCCTACCGAGTGGGCCCAGAGATACCTCTCCGTTTACACGGAGTGACAAATCCCAGTCTCGATTCGTGCCAACCCAACAGACACTTTCGGAGATACCTGTAGTGTACCTTTATAGCCACCCAGTTACGTTGTGACGTTTGGCACACCCAAAGCATTCCTAGGTATCCGGGAGTTGCACAATCTCATGGTCTAAGGAAATGATACTTGACATTAGAAAAGCTTCAGCATACGAACTACACGATCTAGTGCTATGCTTAGGATTGGGTCTTGTCCATCACATCATTCTCCTAATGATGTGATCCCGTTATCAACGACATCCAATGTCCATGGTCAGGAAACCGTAACCATCTATTGATCAACGAGCTAGTCAACTAGAGGCTTACTAGGGACATGGTGTTGTCTATGTATCCACACATGTATCTGAGTTTCCTATCAATACAATTATAGCATGGATAATAAACGATTATCATGAACAAGGAAATATAATAATAACTAATTTATTATTGCCTCTAGGGCATATTTCCAACAGTCTCCCACTTGCACTAGAGTCAATAATCTAGTTCATATCGCCATGTGATTAACACTCACAGGTCACATCGCCATGTAACCAACATCCAAAGAGTTTACTAGAGTCAATAATCTAGTTCACATCACTATGTGATTAACACTCAATGAGTTCTGGGTTTGATCGTGTTGCTTGTGAGAGAGGTTTTAGTCAACGGGTCTGAACCTTTCAGATCCGTGTGTGCTTTACAAATCTTTATGTCATCTCCTAGATGCAGCTACCACGCTCTATTTGGAGCCATTTCAAATAACTGTTCTACTTGGAGTTATTCTAAATTGTTGCTCCATTATACGTATCCGGTATCTCTACTCAGAGCTATCCGGATAGGTGTTAAGCTTGCATCGTCGTAACTCTTTACGTCGAACTCTTCATCACCTCCATAACCGAGAAAATTCCTTAGTCCACTAGTTACTAAGGATAACTTTGACCGCTGTACTGTGATCCATTCTTGGATCACTCTTGTACCCCTTGACTGACTCATGGCAAGGCACACTTCAGGTGCGGTACACAGCATAGCATACTGTAGAGCCTATGTCTTAAGCATAGGGGACGACCTTCGTCCTTTCTCTCTATTCTGCCGTGGTCGAGCTTTAAGTCTTAACTTCATACCTTACAACTCAGGCAAGAACTCCTTCTTTGACTGATCCATCTTGAACAACTTCAAGATCATGTCAAGGTATGTGCTCATTTGAAAGTACCATTAAGCGTTTTGATCTATCCTTATAGATCTTGATGCTCAATGTTCAAGTAGCTTAATCCAGGCTTTCCATTGAAAAACACTTTCCAAATAACCCTATATGCTTTCCAGAAATTCTATGTCATTTCTGATCCATAATATGTCAACAACATATACTCATCAGAAATTCTATAGTGCTCCCACTCACTTCTTTGGAAATACAAGTTTCTCATAAACTTTGTATACACCCAAAATCTTTGATCATCTCATCAAAGCATACATTCCAACTCCGAGATGCCTACTCCAGTCCTTAGAAGGATTGCTGGAGCTTTGCATACTTATTAGCATCTCTCAGGATTGACAAAACCTTCCAGTTGTATCACATACAACCTTTTCTCAAGAAAATCGTCGAGGAAACAATGTTTTGACATCCTATCTGCAAGATTTCATAAATAATGCAGTAATCGCTAATATAATTCCAACAGACTCTTAGCATTGCTACGAGTGAGAAAGTCTCATCGTAGTCAACTCCTTGAACTTGTCGGAAAACATCTTAACGACAAGTCGAGCTTTCTTAATGGTAATACTTACCATCATTGTCCGTCTTCCTTTTAAAATCCATCTGCACTCAACAGCCTTACGACCATCGAGCTGTTCTGCCAAAGTCTACACTTTGTTTTCATATATGGATCCTCTCTCGGATTATATGGCCTCGAGCCATTTTGGAATCCAGGCCCACCATCGCTTCTCCATAGCTCATAGGTTCATTGTTGTCTAGCAACATGACTTCCAAGACAGGATTACGTACCACTCTGAAGTAGTACGCATCCTTGTCATCCTACGAGGTTTGGTAGTGACTTGATATGAAGTTTCATGATCACTATCACAAGCTTCCACTTCAATTGGTGTAGGTGCCACAGGAACAACTTCCTGTGCCCTGCCACACACTAGTTGAAGAGACGGTTTAATAACCTCATCAAGTCTCCACCATCCTCCCACTCAATTCTTTCGAGAGAAACTTTTCCTCGAGAAAGGACCCGATTCTAGAAACAATCCCTTATTGCTTTCGAATCTGAGACAGGAGGTATACCCAACTGTTTTGGGTGTCCTATGAAGATGCATTTATCCGCTTTGGGTTTGAGCTTATCAGCCTAAAACCTTTTCACATAAGCGTCGCAGCCCCAAACTTTTAAGAAATGACAGCTTAGGTTTCTCTAAACCATAGTTCATATAGTGTCATCTCATCGGAATTACATGGTGCCCTATTTAAAGTGAATGTGGTTGTATCTAATGCCTAACCCATAAACTATCATGGTAATTCGATAAGAGACATCATGGTATGCATCATATCCAATAGGGTGCAGTTATGATGTTCGGACACACCATCACACTATGGTGTTCCAGGCTGTATTAGTTGTGAAACAATTTCCACAATGTCTTAATTTTGTGCCAAACTCGTAATTCAGATATTCATCTCTATGATCATATCATAGATATTTTATCCTCTTGTCACGACGATCTTTCAACTTCACCCTGAAATTACTTGAACCTTTCAATAATTCAGACTCGTGATTCATCAAGTAAATATACTCAACATCTACTCAAATCATCCGTGAAGTAAGAACATAACGATATCCACTACACGCCTCAGCACTCATTGGACTGCACACATCAAAATGTATTACTTCCAACAAGTTGCTTTCTATTTCCATTTTACTGAAAACGAGGCTTTCAGTCATCTTGCCCATGTGGTATGATTTGCATGTCTCAAGTGATTCAAAATCAAGTGAGTCCAAACGATCCATCTGTATAGAGTTTCTTCATGCATATCTGCCAACAAACATGGTTCGCATGTCTCAAACTTTTCAAAAATGAGTGAGTCCAAAGATCCATCAACATGGAGCTTCTTCATGTGTTTTATACCGATATGACTTATGTGGCAGTGCCACAAGTAGGTGGTACTATCATTACTATCTTATATCTTTTGGCATGAACATGCGTATCACTACGATCGAGATTCAATAAACCATTCATTTTAGGTGCAAGACCATTGAAGGTATTATTCAAATAAACAGAGTAACCATTATTCTCCTTAAATGAATAACCATATTGCGATAGACATAATCCAATCATGTCTATGCTCAACGCAAACACCAATCTCGATGGTAGAGGGAGCATGCGATGCTTGATCATATCAACATTGGAAACACTTCCAACACTTATCGTCAGCTCACCTTTAGCTAGTCTCCGTTTATTCCGTAGCCTTTTGTTTCGAGTTACTAACACTTAGCAACCGAACCGGTATCTAATACACTGGTGCTACTAGGAGTACTAGTAAAGTACACATCAACACAATGTATATCCAATATACTTCTATCGACCTTGCCAGCCTTCTCATCTACCAACTATCTAGGGTAATTCTGCTCCAGAGGCTGTTCCCCTTATTACAGAAGCACTCAGTCTCGGGTTTGGGTTCAACCTTCGGTTTCTTCACTAGAGCAGCAGCTGAATTGCCGTTTCATGAAGTATCCCTTTGTTCCCTTGCCCTTCTTGAAACTAGTGGTTTCACCAACCATCAATGATTGATGCTCCTTCTTGATTTCTACTTTTGTGGTGTCGAACATCGCGAATATCTCAAGGATCATCATATATGTCCCTGATATATTATAGTTCATCACGAAGCTCTAGCAGCTTGGTGGAAATGACTTCGGAGAAACATCACTATCTTATCTGGGAGATCAACTCCCACTCGATTCAAATGATTGTTGTACTCAGACAATCTGAGCACAAGCTCAACAATTGAGCTTTTCTCCCTTAGTTTGCAGGCTAAGAAAATCGTCGGAGGTCTTATACCTCTTGACGTGGGCACGAGCCTGAAATCCCAATTTCAGCTCTCGAAACATCTCATATGTTCCGCGACGTTTCAAAAAACATCTTTGGCGCCTCAATTCTAAACCATTTAGCATTACGCACTGAACTATCATGTAGTTATCAAAATGTGTATGTCAGATGTTCGCAACATCCACAGACAACGTTCAAGGTTCAGCACACTGAGCGGTGCATTAAGGACATAAGCCTTCTATGACGCAATGAGGACAATCCTCAGTTTACGGACCTAGTCCGCATAATTGATACTATCAACTTTCAACTAAATTTTCTCTAGGAACATATCTAAACAGTAGAACTGAAGCGCGAGCTACGACATAATTTGCGAAGACCTTTTGACTATGTTCAGGATAATTAAGTTCATCTTATGAACTCCCACTCAGATAGACATCCCTCTAGTCATCTAAGTGATTACATGATCCGAGTCAACTAGGCCGTGTCCGATCATCACGTGAGACGGACTAGTCATCATCGGTGAACATCTTCATGTTGATCGTATCTACCATACGACTCATGCTCGACCTTTCGGTCTCTTGTGTTCCGAGGCCATGTCTGTACATGCTAGGCTCGTCAAGTTAACCCTAAGTGTTTTGCATGTGTAAAACTGTCTTACACCCGTTGTATGTGAACGTAAGGATCTATCACACCCGATCATCACGTGGTGCTTCGAAACGACGAACTTTAGCAACGGTGCACAGTTAGGGGAGAACACATTCTTGAAATTGTAATGAGGGATCATCTTATTTACTACCGTCGTTCTAAGTAAACAAGATGCAAAAACATGATAAACATCACATGCAATCAAATAGTAGTGACATGATATGGCCAATATCATATAGCTCCTTTGATCTCCATCTTGGGGCTCCATGATCATCTTGTCACCGGCATGACACCATGATCTCCATCATCATGATCTCCATCATCGTGTCTTCTTGAAGTTGCCTCGTCATCTATTACTTCTACTACTATGGCTAACACTTTAGCAATAAAGTAAAGTAATTACATGACGTTTAAGTTGACAAACAGGTCATAAATAAATTAAGACAACTCCTATGGCTCCTGCCGGTTGTCATACTCATCGACATGCAAGTCGTGATTCCTATTACAAGAACATGATCATCTCATACATCACATATATCATTCATCACATCCTTTGGCCATATCACATCACATAGCATACCCTGCAAAAACAAGTTAGACGTCCTCTAATTGTTGTTTGCATGTTTTACGTGGCTGCTATGGGTTTCTAGCAAGAACGTTTCTTACCTACGCAAAAACCACAACGTGATATGCCAATTGCTATTTACCCTTCATAAGGACCCTTTTCATCGAATCCGATCCGACTAAAGTAGGAGAGACAGACACCCTCTAGCCACCTTATGCATCTAGTGCATGTCAGTCGGTGGAACCAGTCTCACGTAAAAGTACGTGTAAGGTCGGTCCGGGCCGCTTCATCCCACGATGCCGCCGAATCAAGATAAGACTAGTAACGGCAAGCATATTGAACAAAATCAACGCCCACAACTACTTTGTGTTCTACTCGTGCATAGAAACTACGCATAGACCTAGCTCATGATGCCACTGTTGGCGAACGTAGCATAAATTCAAAATTTTCCTACGTGTCACCAAGATCTATCTATGGAGTCATCTAGCAATGAGGGAAGAGTGGATCTACATACCCTTGTAGATCGCGCGCGGAAGCGTTCAAGAGAACGGGGTTGATGGAGTCGTACTCGTCGTGATCCAAATCACCGATGATCCTTGTGCCGAACGGACGGCACCTCCGCGTTCAACACATGTACGGAGCAGCGACGTCTCCTCCTTCTTGATCCAGCAAGGGGGGAGGAGAGGTTGATAGAGATCCAACAACACGACGGCGTGGTGGTGGAAGTAGCGGGATTCCAACAGGGCTTCGCTAAGCGCTGCGGGAGGAGGGAGAGGGAGGCGCCAGGCCTTAGATTGGATTGCCCTCCCTTTCCCCCACTATATATAGGGCCAAGGGAGAGGGGGAGGGCGCAGCCTTGCCCCTTCCTCCAAGGAAGGGTGCGGCCAAGGGGGGGGAGGAGTCCATCCTCCCCAAGGCACCTCGGAGGTGCCATCCCCCTTTAGGACTCTTCCTTTCCCCTCTTCTCTTGGCGCATGGGCCTCTTGGGGCTGGTGCCCTTGGCCCATATGGGCCAAGGCGCACCCCCTACAGCCCATGTGGCCCCCCAGGGCAGGTGGCCCCACCCGGTGGACCCCCGGGACCCTTCCGGTGGTCCCGGTACAATACCAGTGACCCCGAAACTTGTCCCGATGGCCGAAATAGCACTTCCCATATATAATTCTTTACCTCCGGACCATTCCGGAACTCCTCGTGATGTCCGGGATCTCATCCAGGACTCCGAACAACTTTCGGGTTACCGCATACTAATATCTCTATAACCCTAGCGTCACCGAACCTTAAGTGTGTAGACCCTACGGGTTCGGGAGACATGCAGACATGACCGAGATAACTCTCCGGTCAATAACCAACAGCGGGATCTGGATACCCATGTTGGCTCCCACATGTTCCACGATGACCTCATCGGATGAACCACGATGTCAAGGACTTAATCAATCCCGTATACAATTCCCTTTGTCTAGCGGTACGATACTTGCCCGAGATTCGATCGTCGGTATCCCGATACCTTGTTCAACCTCGTTACCGGCAAGTCTCTTTACTCGTTCCGTAACACATCATCCTGTGATCAACTCCTTGATCACATTGTGCACATTATGATGATGTCCTACCGAGTGGGCCCAGAGATACCTCTCCGTTTACACGGAGTGACAAATCCCAGTCTCGATTCGTGCCAACCCAACAGACACTTTCGGAGATACCTGTAGTGTACCTTTATAGCCACCCAGTTACGTTGTGACGTTTGGCACACCCAAAGCATTCCTAGGTATCCGGGAGTTGCACAATCTCATGGTCTAAGGAAATGATACTTGACATTAGAAAAGCTTCAGCATACGAACTACACGATCTAGTGCTATGCTTAGGATTGGGTCTTGTCCATCACATCATTCTCCTAATGATGTGATCCCGTTATCAACGACATCCAATGTCCATGGTCAGGAAACCGTAACCATCTATTGATCAACGAGCTAGTCAACTAGAGGCTTACTAGGGACATGGTGTTGTCTATGTATCCACACATGTATCTGAGTTTCCTATCAATACAATTATAGCATGGATAATAAACGATTATCATGAACAAGGAAATATAATAATAACTAATTTATTATTGCCTCTAGGGCATATTTCCAACACTACGTTGTGTCAACGCTTCCGCAGTCGGTCTGCGTGGGTACGTAGACAACACTCTCCCCTCTCGTTGCTATGCATCACATGATCTTGCGTGTGCGTAGGAATTTTTTTGAAATTACTACGAAACCCTACAGCGCCCCCTTCCTTCCTTCTCCTTTTCCCTTCCCTTTCCTTCCCTCCTACTCCTACTACTTGGAAGGGCTCCTAGTTCTACTAGGAAAGGGGGAATCCTACTCCCGGTGGGAGTAGGACTCCTCTAGGGCGCGCTATAGAGAGGGCCGGCCCTCCCCTCCTCCACTCCTTTATATACGGGGGCAGGGGCACCCCAAAGACACAACAATTGATCCTTTGGATCTCTTAACTGTGTGCGGTGCCCCTCTCCACCATAATCCACCTCGGTCATATCGTAGCGGTGCTTAGGCGAAGCCCTGCGTCGGTAGAACATCATCATCGTCAACACGCCGTCGTGCTGACAGAACTCTCCCTCAAAGCTCGGCTGGATCAGAGTTCGAGGGACGTCATCGAGTTGAACGTGTGCAGAACTCGGAGGTGTCGTGCGTTTAGTACTTGATCGGTCGGATCGTGAAGACGTACGACTACATCAACCGCATTGTGCTAACGCTTCCGCTTTCGGTCTACGAGGGTACATGGACAACACTCTCCCCTCTCGTTGTTATGCATCACCATGATCTTGCGTGTGCGTAGGGAAATTTTTGAAATTACTACGTTCCCCAACAGTGCCATGGGCATCCCCAAGCTTAGACTCTTGCCACTCCTTGTTCCATAATCCATCAAATCTTTACCCAAAACTTGAAAACTTCACAACACAAAACTTAAAGTAGAAAATCTCGTGAGCTCCGTTAGCGAAAGAAAACAAAAGATCACTTCAAGGTACTGTAATGAACTTATTCTTTATTTATATGGGTGTTATACCTACTGTATTCCAACTTCTCTATGGTTTATAAACTATTTTACTAGCCATAGATTCATCAAAATAAGCAAACAACACACGAAAAACAGAATCTGTCAAAAACAGAGCAGTCTGTAGTAATCTGTAGCTAGCGCAAGATCTGGAACCCCAAAAATTCTAAAATCAATTGCTGGACGTGAGGAATTTATCTATTAATCATCTGCAAAAAGAATTAACTAAATAGAACTTTCCAAATAAAAATGACAGCAGTTCTTGTGAGCGCTAAAGTTTCTGTTTTTTAAAGCAAGTTCAACAAGACTTTCCCCAACTCTTCCCAACAGTTCTACTTGGCACAAACACTAATTAAACACAAAAAAACACAACCAGAACAGAGGCTAGATATTTTATTTATTACTAAACAGGAGCAAAAATCAAGAAATAAAAATAAAATTGGGTTGCCTCCCAACAAGCGCTATCGTTAAACGCCCCTAGCTAGGCATAACAAGCAAGAATAGATCTAGGTATTGTCATCTTTGGTAGGCAATCCATAAGTGGCTCTCATAATAGATTCATAAGGTAATTTAATTTTCTTTCTAGGAAAGTGTTCCATTCCTTTCCTTAATGGAAATTGAAATCTAATATTTCCTTCCTTCATATCAATAATTGCACCAATCGTTCTAAGGAAAGGTCTACCAAGAATAATAGGACATGAAGGATTGCAATCTATGTCAAGAACAATAAAATCTACGGGCACATAATTCCTATTTGCAACAATAAGAACATCATTAATTCTTCCCATAGGTTTCTTAATAGTGGAATCCGCAAGGTGCAAGTTTAGAGAGCAATCATCAAAATCACGGAAACCTAACAAATCACACAAAGTCTTTGGAATTGTGGAAACACTAGCACCCAAATCACATAAAGCATAGCATTCATGATCTTTAATTTTAATTTTAGTAGTTGGTTCCCACTCATCATAAAGTTTTCTAGGGATAGAAACTTCCAATTCAAGTGTTTCTTCATAAGATCGCATCAAGGCATCAACGATATGTTTAGTAAACGTTTTTTTACTATAAGCGTGAGGAGAATTTAGCACGGATTGCAACAAGGAAATACAATCAATCAAAGAGTAATTTTCATAGTTAAATTCCTTGAAATCCATAATAGTGGGTTTAGCAACATCTAGGGTTTTAATTTCTTCAATCCCACTTTTATCAAATTTAGCATCAAGATCAAAAGATTCAGAATTCTTGGAATGCCTTCTAGGTAAAGGTGGATCATATTCAGTCCCATCATTATCAAGATTCATATTGCAAAACAAAGATTTAATAGGGGACACATCAATAACTTTTAGATCTTCATCATTATTTTCATAGCAACTCGGTTTAGCGGCCATCTTATTAACTAGGGTAGCCTGCTTATCCAAAATTTCAGCAGTTAATTTCTCAAGATGAGCAAGTTGGGATCTTAAACCATCGAATTCTTTAGACATATCATCAAGCTCTTTATTCATAAAACTCATAAAACTTTTCTGTTCTTTAAGCTCGTTTCTGAAGAAACTATTATGTTCAAATTGCAAAACCATGAAACTCCTAGCATTATTTTCGATTTCTTCTAACCATTTAAGGTGAAGGTCACCAAATTTAGGTAGAGCCATAGTGACAAGCAAGCAAACTAACACACAAGCAAACAGAAAGCAAGCGGGAAAAAAGAGGCAAATCGAGGGAGGATAGAGAGAGGGGGCAAATAAAATGGCAAGGGTGAAGTGGGGGAGAGGAAAACGAGGGGCAAATGGCAAATAAGGTAATGCGGGAGATAAGGGTACGTGATGGGTACTTGGTATGTTGACTTTTGCGTAGACCTCCCCGGCAACGGCGCCAGAAATCCTTCTTGCTACCTCTTTTAGCACTGTGTTGGTTTTCCCCGAAGAGGAAGGGATGATGCAGCAAAGTAGCGTAAGTATTTCCCTCAGTTTTTGAGAACCAAGGTATCAATCCAGTAGGAGGCTACGCGCGAGTCCCTCACACCTGCATAAAACAAATAAATCCTCGCAACCAACGCAAATAGGGGTTGTCAATCCCTATAGGGCCACTTATGAGAGTGAGATCTGATAGATATGATAAGATAATTTTTTGTATTTTTATGATAAAGATGCAAAGTAAAATAAAGGAAAAGTAAATAGCAAAGTAAATAACTAAGTAGTAGGAGATTGATATGATAAAGATAGACCCGGGGGCCATAGGTTTCACTAGTGGCTTCTCTCGAGAGCATAAGTATTCTACGGTGGGTGAACAAATTACTGTTGAGCAATTGACAGAATTGAGCATAGTTATGAGAATATCTAGGTATGATCATGTATATAGGCATCACTTCCGATACAAGTAGACCGACTCCTGTCTGCATCTACTACTATTACTCCACTCATCAACCGCTATACAACATGCATCTAGAGTATTAAGTTAAAAACAGAGTAACGCCTTAAGCAAGATGACATGATGTAGAGGGATAGACTCATGCAATATGAAGAAAACCCCATCTTGTTATCCTCGATGGCAACAATACAATACGTGCCTTGCTGCCCTTACTGTCACCGGGAAAGGACACCGCAAGATTGAACCCAAAGCTAAGCACTTCTCTCATTGCAAGAAAGATCAATCTAGTAGGCCAAACCAAACTGATAATTCGAAGAGACTTGCAAAGATAACCAATCATACATAAAAGAATTCAGAGAAGATTCGAATATTATTCATAGATAGACTTGGTCATAAACCCACAATTCATCGGTCTCAATAAACACACCACAAAAAGAAGATTACATCGAATAGATCTCCACAAGAGAGGGGGAGAACATTGTATTGAGATCCAAAAAGAGAGAAGAAGCCATCTAGCTACTAACTATGGACCTGTAGGTCTGAGGTAAACTACTCACACTTCATCGGAGGGGCTATGGTGTTGATGTAGAAGCCCTCCCTGACCGATGCCCCCTCCGGTGGAGCTCCGGAATAGGCCCCAAGATGGGATCTCGTGGATACAGAAAGTTACGGCGGTGGAATTAGGGTTTTGGCTCCATTTTTGATCGTTTGGGGGTACGTGGGTATATATAGGAGGAAGAAGTACGTCGGTGGAGCAACAGGGGGCCCACGAGGGTGGAGGGCGCGCCTGGGGGGGGGGGGGGGGGGGGGGCGCCCCCCCCCCCGTGGCCTCCTCCTTTATTTCTTGACGTAGGGTCCAAGTCTCCTGGATCATGTTCGGTGAGAAAATCACGTTCCCGAAGGTTTCATTCCGTTTGGACTCCGTTTGATATTCCTTTTCTTCGAAACCCTAAAATAGGCAAAATAAACAGCAATTCTAGGCTGGGCCTCCGGTTAATAGTTTAGTCCCAAAAATAATATAAAAGTGGATAATAAAGCCCAATAATGTCCAAAACAGTAGATAATATAGCATGGAGCAATCAAAAATTATAGATACATTGGAGACATATCAGAATCATGTTAGAAAATTGCCACATTTTATGAAATCTGGCAAATGGATGTCAAAACTACATTCCTTAATGGATTTCTTAAAGAAGAGTTGTATATGATGCAACTAGGAGGTTTTGTCGATCCTAAAGGTGCTAACAAAATGTGCAAGCTCCAGCGATCCATCTATGGACTAGTGCAAGCATCTCAGAGTTGGAATATACGCTTTGATGAGGTGAACAAAGCATATGGTTTTATACAGACTTGCAGTGAAGCCTGTATTTACAAGAAAGTGAGTGGGAGCACTACAACATTTCTGATAAGTATATGTGAATGACATATTGTTGATTGGAAATAATGTAGAATTTTCTATAAAGCATAAAGGAGTATTTGAAAGGAGTTTTTCAAATAAAGACCTCGGTGAAGCTACTTACATATTGAGCATCAAGATCTATAGAGATAGATCAAGACGCTTGATAAGTTTTTTCAATGAGTACATACCTTGACAAGATTTTGAAGTAGTTCAAAATGGAATAGTCAAAGAAAGAGTTCTTACCTGTGTTAAAAGGTGTGAAATTGAGTAAGACTCAAAGCCCGACCACGGCAGAAGATAGAAAGAGAATGAAAGTCATTCCCTATGCCTCGGCCATAGTTTCTATAAAGTATGCCATGCTGTGTACCAGATCTATTATATACCCTACACTGTGTTTAGCAAGGGAGTATAATAGTGATCTAGGAGTAGATCACTGGACAGCGGCCAAAATTATCCTTAGTGGAATAAGGATATGTTTCTCGATTATGGAGGTGACAAAAGGTTCGTCATAAAGGGTTACGTCGATGCAAATTTTGACACTGATCCAGATGACTCTAAGTCTCAATCTGGATACATTTTGAAAGTGGGAGCAATTAGCTAGAGTAGCTCCGTGCAGAGCATTGTTGACATAGAAATTTGCAAAATACATATGGATCTGAATGTGGCAGACTCGTAGACTAAACTTCTCTCACAAGCAAAACATGATCACACCTTAGTGCTCTTTGGGTGTTAATCACATAGCGATGTGAACTAGATTATTGACTCTAGTAAACCCTTTGGGTGTTGATCACATGACGATGTGAACTATGGGTGTTAATCACATGGTGATGTGAACTATTGGTGTTAAATCACATGGCGATGTGAACTAGATTATTAACTCTAGTGCAAGTGGGATACTGAAGGAAATATGCCCTAGAGGCAATAATAAAGTTATTATTTATTTCCTTATTTCATGATAAATGTTTATTATTCATGCTAGAATTGTATTAACCGGAAACATAATACATGTGTGAATACATAGACAAACATAGTGTCACTAGTATGTCTCTACTTGACTAGCTCGTTAACCAAAGATGGTTAAGTTTCCTAACCATAGACATGAGTTGTCATTTGATTAACGGGATCACATCATTAGGAGAATGATATGATTGACTTGACCCATTCTGTTAGCTTAGCACTTGATCGTTTAGTATGTTGCTATTGCTTTCTTCATGACTTATACATGTTCCTATGACTATGAGATTATGCAACTCCCATTTACCGGAGGAACACTTCGTGTTCTACCAAACGTCACAACGTAACTGGGTGATTATAAAGGTGCTCTACAGGTATCTCCGAAGATACTTGTTGAGTTGGCATATTTTGAGATTAGGATTTGTCACTCCGATCGTCGGAGAGGTATCTCTGGGCCCACTCGGTAATACACATCACTATAAGCCTTGCAAGCATTGTAACTAATGAGTTAGTTGCGGGATGATGTATTACGGAACGAGTAAAGAGACTTCCCGGTAACGAGATTGAACTAGGTATTGAGATACCGACGATCGAATCTCGGGCAAGTAACATACCGATGACAAAGGGAACAACGTATGTTGTTATGCGGTTTGACCGATAAATATCTTCGTAGAATATGTAGGAGCCAATATGAACATCCAGGTTCCGATATTGGTTATTGACCGGAGACGTGTCTCGGTCATGTCTACATAGTTCACGAACCCGTAGGGTCCACACGCTTAACGTTCGATGACGATTTGTATTATGAGTTTATGTGTTTTGATGTACCGAAGGTACTTCGGAGTCCCGGATGAGATCGGAGACATGACAAGGAGTCTCGAAATAGTCGAGACATAAAGATCGATATATTTGACGACTATATTAGGACATCAGAAAGGTTCCGAGTGATTCGGTTTTTTTTTTGGAGTACCGGAGAGTTACGGGAATTCGCCGGGGAGTATATGGGCCTTATTGGGCTTTAGGGGAAAGAGAGAAGAGAGGCTGCGCGCCCCCAATGCTTAGTCCGAGTTGGACTAGGGGGAGGGGCGGCGCCCCCTCCTTCCTTCTCTTATCCCTTTCCTTCTCTCCTACTCCTACTACTTGGAAGGGCTCTTAGTTCTACTAGAAAAGGGGGAATCCTACTCCCGGTGGAAGTAGGACTCCCTTAGGGCGCGTCATAGAGAGGGCCAGCCCTCCCCCTCCTCCACTCCTTTATATACGGGGAGGGGGGCACCCCTTGGAGACATAACAATTGATCATTGATCTTTTAGCCGTGTGCGGTGCCCCCTTCCATCATAATCCACCTCAGTCATATCGCAGCGGTGCTTAGGCGAAGCCCTGTGTCGGTAGCATCATCATCACCGTCATCACGCCGTCATGCTGACGGAACTCTCCCTCGAAGCTCTGCTGGATCGGAGTTCGTGGGACGTCATCGAGCTGAACGTGTGCTGAACTCGGAGGTGCCGTGCGTTCGGTACTTGGATCGGTCGGATCGTGAAGACGTACGACTACATCAATCGCGTTGTGCTAACGCTTCCGCTTTCGGTCTACGAGGGTACGTGGACACACTCTTACATCTCGTTGCTATGCATCACCATGATCCTGCGTGTGCGTAGGAATTTTTTTGAAATTACTACGTTCCCCAATAAAAAGACCCAAAGGGGCAGATCCAACTGATCTCAGCCATCGAACTAAGTTAATCCAACGACCTAGACTGCTCCAATGGCGAGTGTTAAATGTGTTTAACATGCAATTAATATCATACCAAATATTACACTAATCATAGGATTAACGCACAAATAATAGCATACCTAAAATCCGCGTCCAATTAATATATTGCCTAAATATTTAACGTGTGTTGCACGTGCGCATTTACTAGTATATCTTAAAGAGATGTTCATGTCTTGGAAAGAAAAAAATCACATGTTCAAAAACAAGTGTCCATGTATCTTGTACTGTTGGGGAAAGTAGTAATTTCAAAAAAAATCCTACGCACACGCAAGATCATGGTGATGCATACCAACGAGAGGGGAGAGTGTTGTCCACGTACCCTCGTAGACCGAAAGCGGAAGCGTTAGCACAACGCGGTTGATGTAGTAGTACATCTTCACGATTCGACCGATCAAGTTCCGAACGCACGACACCTCCGAGTTCAGCACACGTTCAGCCCGATGACGTCCCTCGAACTCCGATCCAGCCGAGTGTTGAGGGAGAGTTTCGTCAGCACGACGGCGTGGTGACGATGATGATGTTCTACCGACGCAGGGCTTCGCCTAAACACCGCTACAGTATTATCGAGGTGGACTATGGTGGAGGGGGGCACCACACACGGCTAAAAGATCAAATCAATTGTTGTGTCTCTGGGGTGCCCCCTACCCCCGTATATAAAGGAGCAAGGGGGGAGTTGCGGCCGGCCAGGAGGAGGCGCGCCAGGAGGAGTCCTACTCCCGCCGGGAGTAGGACTCCCTCCCTTCCTTGTTGGATTAGGAGAAGGGAGGAAAGAGGAGGGAGAGAGGAAGGAAAGGGGGGGGGGGTGCCGCCCCCCTCTCCTTGTCCTATTCGGACTAGAGGGGGAGGGGCGTGCGGCCCTACCCTAGCCACCTCTCCTCTTCTCCACTAAGGCCTACTATGGCCACTCCTCGTCATGTCCGTGATCACATCCGGGACTCCGAACAACCTTCGGTACATCAAAACTCATAAACTCATAATATAACCGTCATCGAAACATTAAGTGTGCGGACCCTACGGGTTCGAGAACTATGTAGACATGACCGAGACACGTCTCTGGTCAATAACCAATAGTGGAACCTGGATGCTCATATTGGCTCTCACATATTCTACGAAGATCTTTATCGGTCAAACCGCATAACAACATACTTGTTCCCTTTGTCATCGGTATGTTACTTGCCCAAGATTCGATCGTCGGTATTCCAATACCTAGTTCAATCTCATTACCGGCAAGTCTCTTTACTCGTTCCGTAATACATCATCCCGCAACTAACTCATTAGTTGCAATGTTTACAAGGCTTAAGTGATGTGCATTACCGAGTGGGCCCAGAGATACCTCTCCGACAATCGGAGTGACAAATCCTAATCTCGAAATACACCAACCCAACAAATACCTTCGGAGACACCTGTAGAGCACCTTTATAATCACCCAGTTACGTTGTGACTTTTGGTAGCACACAAAGTGTTCCTCCGGTAAATGGGAGTTGCATAATCTCATAGTCATAGGAACATGTATAGGTCATGGAGAAAGCAATAGCAACATACTAAACGATCGAGTGCTAAGCTAACGGAATGGGTCAAGTCAATCACATCATTCTCCTAATGATGTGATCCCGTTAATCAAATGACAACTCATGTCTATGGCTAGGAAACATAACCATCTTTGATCAACGAGCTAGTCAAGTAGAGGCATACTAGTGACACTCTGTTTGTCTATGTATTCACACAGGTATTATGTTTCCGGTTAATACAATTCTAGCATGAATAATAAACATTTATCATGATATAATGAAATAAATAATAACTTTATTATTGTCTCTAGGGCATATTTCCTTCAGTCTCCCACTTGCACTAGAGTCAATAATCTAGATTACACAGTAATGATTCTAACACCCATGGAGTCTTGGTGCTGATCTTGTTTTGCTCGTGGAAGAGGCTTAGTCAATGGGTCTGCAACATTCAGATCTGTATGTATCTTGCAAATTTTTATGTCTCCCACATGGACTAGATCCCGGATGGAATTGAAGCATCTCTTGATGTGCTTGGTTCTCTTATGAAATCTGGATTTCTTCGCCAAGGCAATTGCTCCAGTATTATCACAAAAGATTTTCATTGGACCCGATGCACTAGGTATGACACCTAGATCGGATATGAACTCCTTCATCCAGACTCCTTCATTTGCTGCTTCCGAAGCAGCTATGTACTCCGCTTCACACGTAGATCCCGCCACGACGCTTTGTTTAGAACTGCACCAACTGACAGCTCCACCGTTCAATGTAAACACGTATCCGGTTTGCGATTTAGAATCATCCGGATCAGTGTCAAAGCTTGCATCAATGTAACCATTTACAATGAGCTCTTTGTCACCTCCATAAACGAGAAACATATCCTTAGTCCTTTTCAGGTATTTCAGGATGTTCTTGACCGCTGTCCAGTGATCCACTCCTGGATTACTTTGGTACCTCCCTGCTAGACTTATAGAAAGGCACACATCAGGTCTGATACACAGCATTGCATACATGTAGAGCCTATGGCTGAAGCATAGGGAACATCTTTCATCTTCTCTCTATCTTCTGCAGTGGTCGGGCATTGAGTCTTACTCAACTTCACACCTTGTAACACATGCAAGAACCCTTTCTTTGCTTGATCCATTTTGAACTTCTTCAAAACTTTGTCAAGGTATGTACTTTGTGAAAGTCCAATTAAGCGTCTTGATCTATATCTATAGATCTTGATGCCCAATATATAAGCAGCTT